>NC_132917.1:32976026-33168526 GCF_047675955.1 Chlorocebus sabaeus
AAAAAGTCAAATACTGATTCTTTTTATTTATTTATTTATTTTTTGAGACAGAGTCTCACTCTGTCGCCCAAGCTGGAGTACAGTGGCACAGTCTCGGCTCACTGCAAGCTCTGCCTCCTAGGTTCATGCCATTCTCCTGCCTCAGCCTCCTGAGTAACTGAGACTACAGGTCCCTGCCACCACGCCCAGCAAATTTTTTTTTTTTTTTTTTTAGTAGAGATGGGGTTTCACCATGTTAGCCAGGATGGTCTCGATCTCCTGACCACCAGATCCACCCGCCTTGGCCTCCCAAAGTGCTGAGATTACAGGCGTGAGCCACCGCACCCGGCCCAAATACTGATTCTTAAGTTCCACATACGTGTCAAGAATGGGAAGATAAGATACTTAAGTAATAGGATGGAAAGGAATAGAAAAGAAATTGGAAAATTATGTACTTAAATTGGAAGCTTGGAGAATATTCTGTAATATTCAATATATGAAAATTATTTAGCAGAAAGATGACTCGGGTTCCCTGAGTAAATAATATATGATTCTATCCCCATGAAAAGTCTTGAAAAGAGGAAGGAGCCAAGCAACGCGGCTGTTTTCAAATTTCATCATGGACTAGAACCAAACGTCCCCGGGCTTCTGGCTCACGGAAGATTTTCTCAGCTGTCACTAACAAAGTTGCTTTCAAATAGCACCAGTCTCCAAGGAGTCTATTGTAGTTTACAGACATTATTTCATGCATCCTTACTTTTTTCTGTTAAGGTATTACAAGGCAGGTAATTCCTAATTTATAGAAGAGGGGGAAAGCAGAGGTGAGAGCAGCTAGAAATTCAGGGACGTTATCTTGTATTGCTCAACATTGCACCTTATTTATTGGACCAGCCTGTCTCAATGACATTCTCTGATTTAGCAGTTGTAGTTCTATTCTTTGGAAATATCCCATCCAGAGGAGAATGTAATGCTATTTGGAAAATGAAACTGGCAAGCATCATCTTTTTGTAGAACAAGAAGTCCCAGAACATCTGACCTAAAAAAACCACTATGTGTCATTGGCCATTGGCAAGAATTTTTACTGATAGAAAAAAAATTACCACACTGACCTGGTGCTTATTTTGTTAATATCATCTTCAACTTTTTCACTTTAAGTATCTTTTCACATGTCTAACGATAAGCAATGGGAGATAACTTTTAAGGATTTACTAGAATGTAGACATCAAATACCCATGGATATTTAGTGTACCCGTTATATATTTCTTTCTTTCTTTCTCTAGTTTATGTCCTGAAAATCTGTTTATATTTTAAGTACGATTAAAGGTCATATATGCATTGTGTATTGGGATACTTAAACATTAAGTGCACTCATATAAATTCAAGATCCACCTCAGAAAAAACACTTATTTCAAATGCAGCTAGAAGCCATGGTGTTAACACCTATTTTAAACTGTTGAACTCTCTCCTATATCGTTTTCCTCATTTTGTTGTTTGACAATTCTTAAAAATGCCTCAAGCTGTCGTAGTAGTTATCTCTTGCACAGACTTAACCATATTTTAGGTGATTTTTTTTCTCCCCAAATTGGAAAGAATGATGATTAATAACTTCAGTTAGCTGTGAATATGAAAAGTAAGGTGTATTTTTACCAGAAAATATTACCATATGGTCATATCACCATGTTTTCTGGAAAGGCTTGGAAGTATGTGATGAGTTCACTCTCTCCTCGGGTTTTTTTTTTTTTTTTTCCCCGACCTCCAAGGAATTCCTGTCATATGAAAGGTTTTAAATTATTCAAACCTAGGATGTTCTTGGGCCCATGAAGCCAAAGAGAGAATTTCCCTAGAGCATCCAATGTCTGCAGAGAGAACGTCTAGCTGGGTGGATACATGGCTTCCTCACACTCACCCCCCCATTCCTCATATTTCTTTCTGGAAAGCTGTGCTATTACTTGAAAGGTTTCGTGTCCAGAAATTGGCCCTAAAGGAGCTGCCAACTCCCAGAGTGGAGAGACCAGGTCCTGCTAGTTGAAGAATTGGGGCCAGGTTCTTCCTTGGAATGTATGCAAATATTTTAATCCAGATATGCTTGACCATGCATTATTGCCGTGTGTTTAAGTATACACCCAATGTCTCACTTACCCAATTGTTGTTTTTCCCACTGAAATGTAGATATAGCATGCTTTCCCTCCCTGCCTTCATCACAAAGTAAGATTTTGCTTTGGTATTCTGATAAAATGTTCACAACCTACCTTTTTGATTTTTCAGATATTGATGAATGTTTGAATCCAAGTACTTGTCCAGATGAGCAGTGTGTGAATTCTCCTGGATCTTACCAGTGTGTTCCCTGCACAGAAGGGTTCCGAGGCTGGAATGGACAGTGCCTTGGTAGGTACTACAGTGTACTTGTCAAAGGTTTGTTTCTTCTGCATGGCCCATTTTCTGATCGAGTGGTGAAATGCCAATGGAGCCCTCTTTCAAAATGAAAAAAAATGAAATCTTATATCATTCTAAGAAAAATTGCCAGTAACTTTTAACCATTGAGAAAATAAGAAAATGACTTAGCATGAAGGATGTAAGATTCTGGATGGGGCAAATAATTAGGATTGAAACAAACTGTTATTCCTAATGAGATAAATATCCAAAACCAAATAAGATAGTAAGGTCTACAGGAAGGAAGAGAGATGGGGAGCAAAACACTTAAAAAGAGAGAAGAAGCCTAAGAAGCATCTACCACAGACAAGTAGAATTAGGTAACACACGCACACAAATTTTCAACAGAAGTAGCAAAGGTAGTGCTTTAGGCACTGAGGAAGATACAGTAATAAATTTGCTTTGATTCTAATTACCTGTGCTGTAGTTAGCTTTCCCCCTTAATGGTTTTCATTTGTGTCTACCATGCTGTCTTTTCCCCTAAAATCTGAACTCTTTTCCACTCCATACCAGAACTCTGAATATGTGAGTTAAAATTTTCATTCATTCATTCCTTCTTTCGTTTCTCCCTCAAATGCTGAAGAACTTGCTATAGGCTATGCACGGTGGCCCATGCCTGTAACCCCAGAACTTTGGAAGGCCGAGACACAAGGATCACTTGAGGCCAGGAGTTTGACACCAGCCTGGGCAGCATAGCAAGACCTCATCCCTACAGAATGTTAAAAAACTTACCTGGGCTTGGTGGTGTGTGCCTGTAATCTCAGCTACTTGGAGGCTGAGGTGGGAGGATCGCTTGAGTCCAGGAGTTCGAGGTTTCAGTGAGCTATGATTGTGCCACTGCTCTCCAACCTGGAGGACAGTGAGACCCTGTGTCTGAAATATGAAACAAAAGGCAAAACCTACTGTATATCCCAAGAGTTGTACTAAGTTCTGGGATGTATTGAGAGGATGACCCCTTCCTTTTGGTACGTACTGTCTGGTGGGGGAGACTGACGTGCACTCAAACATCTCATAGATAAATGCAAACTCACAGATGAGACAAGCACTAGAAAGGAGGGTTCTATGATGCTGTGAGAGCAAATGATAGAATGAGCTGCCCTTAGGAAAATTCTTGAGTTGAGGTTCAACTGGTGAGGGGGTAGGAGGGAGAACTTTTCAGGCACAGTAAACAGCATATGCCAGGGGTTCGTGGAAGAAGAAGAGAGCAGAAGGCCAGTGTAGCTGAAGGCCAGAGAACACGGGAAGATTTGCTGCAAGATGAGATGACAGACCACTGAATAATTTAAAGCCCTCTTAGTCCTGTTAAAACTGGCGGTCTTCATTCTCATAGCCCTGGGAAGACATTTAGGTGTTTTAATGGAGGTTGCAGAAGCACTGTCAGTTTTAAAGCTTTAGTCTCATCACCAAGCAGCATCAGCTCAGACTCTCTAGCTGGTACGGAGAGCTCCGTGTCCTGAGCCCCAACCCAAGAGTCTCTGCTGATGGAGTTGTGAGATGTAGATCTTTGAAGAAAAGATTTTTATTCATTAGTTGTTTATTTGGTAGCCAATTGTTTATGTAACTGGTGCTGGCCAGAAAGTATTAATACATAGGGTTTTAGTTTTCCCATTTGGCATAAATTTCATAGTTGCCTATCATGGTTCCATGTGTATTCTCATTTTCACATCCTGATAAATAATCCAGGAGCAGAGCCTGAAGTCTACCTTAAATAACTACAATTCATAATAGTAGTATAAACACAGCCCTGATTCATGAATTTATTAGTGGAATGTGACTGACCAAATTGGCAAGTGATTGTTCTTCAATATAAATAATACGAAATGAATTATTGTACCTACATGTGCATATGTATATATATAAACTTTAGTGACAGAAGCACAGCACCTCATTTAAAACTAATTGTACTTTTGTCAACCAGATGAGTAGAATCATAAGCAGAAATATTAGATCACTGCATTTCTCAATTCAGCCAAAGTCCCACATTTAGCCCCCTGTTTTGTTTTTGCATTGCTGAGGTCATGTATTTCCTGTTGTTAAATGGAGGCAGTGTCCTTTATCTTTCTGCTTTGGGTAAATTTTAGGCTCTGCATAATCTACAGATGAAGCCACTCCCCCAAGGTTTAATTGCAGTTCCATCCATTGTTCATATTGGACTTGCAGCTCTTCTAAATTTCTCCTGAGGGCCTTTGCAGGTTATACTGAAATAGATTTTCCATCTTAATTTTTTATAGTAATAGAGCTTTCAAGTGTTGAGAAGTTGACTGTGACAAAAAGCAGATATCGCAGCATGCCTTTCTACTTACATTGAGCCAATGGGTGGGTTGGAGTTTTCTGCTAAACCCTGACCATGTTCATGACTGCCCAGCCATAGCTTTGTACTTCTGGTACTCTAACATACCTTTCAGAAGGCGCAGTCTTGTCTTAAGCCTAGTTTTGAGTTAAGCTCAACACTAACGTAACTTGATATATATTCATTCATTTAACAAATACGGAGTGTCTACCATGTGCTAGGTATTTTTCCAGAATCCTGGGAACTGAGAGTGACTAAAATAGGCTGGGCACAGTGGCTCATGACTGGGAGGCCAAGGCGGGGCAGATCATGAGGTCAAGAGATTGAGACCATCCTGGCCAACATGGCGAAACCTCCTCTCTACTAAAAGTACAAAAATTAGCTGGGTGTGGTAGCATGCACCTATAGTCCCAGCTACTCAAGAGGGTGAGGCAGGAGAATTGCTTGAACCTGGGAGGCAGAGGTTGCAGTGAGCTGAGATTGCGCCACTGCACTTCAGCATGGTGACAGAGCAAGACTCCATCTCAAAAAAAAAAAAGAGAGTGAATAAAAAAAAGTTTCTACCTCCATTTTAGTTATACTCTGGTGCTTACATTGTGCTTACAAATAAACACAAGCAAGTACAATATATGAGATGTCAGATGTGGTGCATGACGTGAAGAAAAGTAGAGAAAAAGATTCGGAGTCTTTAGAGATCCCATGGTGGTCAGGATAGTCAAATACTAAGTTATTAACATGCTGTTCCTGGCTAGTCATTTGTTTTGCCTCTGTTACCTGTGATTATATCCTCTCAGTTCCGATATTTTATTATATACTGGTGAAATTTTTTGCCCCAATTTTTAATGACAATTCTCTGTGATAACATTAAAGACTCTAAAAATTTCTTGTAATCACATCATTTTGGTGAAAAATCCTACATTTGGCATTTGTTAGTTGCCATCTGTAGAGATGATATCTATCTCACAGGGCTGCGGTGTGTTCTGTAAATCTTAGTATCTTTTTTTCTACAACTCTCTCACTGAGTACATGTTTTTACATTGTTATAATCAAACATGTACAATGTTTTATATAACATTTCTTAAATTTGGCATTATGCTTATAGTTGTTTTCTAAACTCATCTATCTTCATGTTGATTTGCCTCTCTTTCTATTGAATGACTTCATTAAGCATTACTATTCAACCCCTATATTCTGCAGGGATTTTATACCACTTCGACTTTCTGCTTCTTTCACAGACTAAATGATGAACTTGGTGAAACCATTAATGGCCTCTTTGTATTCATGCCATGTAAGCTGGATCTTACTGATTGATGCTTCTCTTGATTTATAAATTAGAGCAGAAATTGTTTTGGGCAGAAGTAGGCAAAATGTTAGCAGGTGTTGTCTGAGGGACTACATTTTTTCCCTAGTGTTTAGCTCAGGTCATACAATCCCTCATCCTCAATAGTTTATTATCCACTTCAAATATCTATCATTGCAGACTCTACCTAACACACATCATCGCTAATGCTTTTTGGCAACTCTTGTTGGCTCTTCTGTTAATGTAGCTTCTTCTTTCAAGTCGTGGATTTCATTCTTCTCTTGAGAGTCACGTTCGTCATTCAGCACTGTATTCCTTGGACCTGACATTCAGCCTGGAGTTGCTGCCCACTCGATCCCCACCTTTAATGACTATTTCATCACTCTGGGTTCTGGCCAGTTCCAAATGGCTGTTTCAACCAGGTCCTTTCTTAAGGGAAGCCAGCCTGTCAGGTACTCAATTTACAGGTTCTTCTTGACTTGTGGAGAGCTGGCCTGTTTCAAACCCGATGAGAGCCATCCCCCAAGGAAACTCTCTAATATTTAATTATTTAAAGATACATTTGATATTGCTAATGTAGAGATCTTAGTTCCCTGAATTTAGACAGAGTTTGGGTTGCATGACCTCTCTGAAGCTTAGTTTTATTATCTCTAAAATGGGGTTGAAATACTTACTTTTTAAGGTTTATTGCCAGAATGAAATAAGCAATTGAAGCACTTAGGCATCTGACAGACACGTGGCAGAACCCCATCCATACTACAACCCTTCTTCCCCCAACTATTACTCTCCTCTGTACTGCTCTCAAACATAAGAGGTGCAGTAATAACTGATACTTGGTAAATTATCAAATTATCACATTCTTTTTTTTTTTTTTTTTTTTTTTTTTGAGTTGGAGTCCTATTCTTGTTGCCCAGGCTGGAGTGCAATGGCATGATCTCGGCTCACTGCAACCTCTGCCTCCAGGGGTCAAGCAATTCTCCTGCTTCAACCTCCCAAGTAGCTGGGATTACAGGTGCCCGCCATCACACTTGGCTAATTTTTGTATTTTTAGTAGAGATGGGGTTTCACCATGTTGGTCAGGCTAGCCTCGAACTCCTGACCTCAGGAGATCCACCCACCTCAGCCTCCCAAAGTGCTCAGATTACAGGCGTAAGCCACCGTGCCCGGGTCACATTCTTTTATATAACTATATTCTCTTTGACTTTTTGGAGCTCATGTCATATAGTTTTTTAATTCTTCCTATATCATTGGAGCATTCCTTTTTTTTTTTTTTTTTTTTTTTTTGAGACGCAGTCTCCCTCTGTCGCCCAGGCTGGAGTGCAATGGCATGATCTCGGATCACTGCAACCTCCACCTCCCGGGTTCAAGTGATCCTCCTGCCTCAGCCTCCTGAGTAGCTGGAATTACAGGCATGTGCCATCATGCCTAGCTAATTTTTGTATTTTTAGTAGAGACGGGGTTTCACCATGTTGGTCAGGCTGTTCTTGAACTCCTGACCTCGTGATCCACCCGCCTTGGCCTCCCAAAGTGCTGGGATTACAGGTGTGAGCCACCGCTCCTGGCCTTTTGGAGCATTCTCTTATGAATGTAAATAATTTTGTGGTTTCTGTTGGATATCTCCCATCCAAATACTAACTGGACCCACCCTGCCTAGCTTCCAAGGTCAGACTAGATCGGGCACGTTCAGGGTCATATGTCTGTTGACTCCTTCCAACTTCTTAGTGTTCTTACTTGGCTGGAATATACTTCTTGGGAGCCATGATACTTCTCTGTAGGGTCATTAGTGATTCATAACAAATGTTTAGGCATCTATAATAATGCTGCTGTTTCCTTTCCTGTACTTTATTGTCTCTGCTCACCTTCACAAGGCAGAATATGCCACCTATTGGGTATATACAGTTAGCCTTTGGGGGTTTATTATTTGTAGTTCAGTTCGTGATAGATCTTGTGACCTGGTAACACAAATTTCTAAGATTTTGCCAGTGTAATCTTTCTTTTTTAATCCCTGATTAAGTTGAGAATGACTTTCTGACTCCCATTTAAGCTCTCTGAATGTGGGTCTTGGTTATTTGAAGAATTTAGTATAATTCAATCTGCTTGGCAACTGATTAGCTACAGTCTTAACCAAGACCTGGCACAGAGAACTTGAAGAATAAACTTGGACAGAAAACACGGAGAACTCATTGTTCTAGAAGTTCTTTTCACACTAGGATTTATTTTCAGATTTGAAGATTCACTGTTAACTTTCATGGCTTATATGAATATTCATAGACTAAGCTGAAATTGAAGACTTGATACAGCAGGTATTTGTTTTACAGAAGATTGCAACTGAGTACAGCATGTACCTTTTTCATAGTTTATGTGCAAACATTAGCCTTATCCCTAAATTATTGTATGGTAAAGGATGCTTCTGATCAATCACTGAGCTATTTATTGAGCTGTTGTCTACGTATCTATATGCCAGAGAAGATTGGCAATTATGAAAATAACAACAAAAAACAAACTTTTGAAACCAGGGAGCATGGTTTGTGGGAACATTAATTATTATAACAAAATCCTTCTCATTATATAGTTTATGAAGGTTTTGACATGATGGCATCATTTGATCCTCACGGTAGTCATCTCTGTAGTAAAAGTGTGAAATTGGAAGTAAGCCCAAACAAGTGAATGGGCTTACTAAAGGTTATAGGCAATAAATATCAGAACCAGGATGTGATCCTTGATCTTTTGTCTCTAAATCCAGTGTTTTGTTCTGTACAATGTCTCATGTACCCTTCGTGTACACATAAGAAAACTAAAGAACAAAACAATATAACAAAGACAATAAGGAAAATAAAAGAGCGTAGAAAGGAGAAAGCCACATGGGCTGGAATCATCCCTTGCAAGCAGCAATAAAAATGGCTCGGGGATTCTAGAGTTTGAGATGGCAAGTCTGCACCATACGTAGTGAGTTCTGCTAAAAGATAAAATGTTCCTTTGGAAAGGTGAGGTAGGGAGCCAATAATATGGTGGGATTAGTGATTGGATTTTTCTGAGATCATCCTTGGCTCTTTATGTAGGATGTACACAGCATTTATTGGTTCTTCTCCAGTTCTGAAAGGCAGTGATGATTCTTTGAGGATTATGTAACAAATGTTTGTCAGCAGCTCTGCTGCTACTACCACATATTTTAACTTCATCAAAATTGACAGAGGGGGTGTGAGATTCTGAGGATCTCCTATACCTCAAGTGCAGTTGAGGTGGTTTCATCACACTGACCGGACCAACATCTGTCTCTCATTTTGCCGTGCTTGCTTTTCTGCCAAATATGTTCTCCCATCTTCTTTAGTATAAAAGATTATGTGTGAAGAATAGTTGAGGAATCGCTGGAGTAATGGACACATTTGGGGTAGGGGGTAATCCTGTGTTTTCATGTAGCTATAGTGCTAGAATAAGGTGCTTTATCCCTATCTCAAGTGGTTCTCACTCTCTGAAGCCTGTATTGGTGATTAAGGAACAAACTTGAGTTTGGATAGCCTTAGAGAAATAATTGGCTATGTTGACATATTCATCTCTTTGAAAGTACAGAAAGTAATACAGGTAAATTATTGCTCTGGGACAAATTCTAGCCAACCCCAAGCAGTTGCTACATAAAATGTAAGTGAGCACAGGTTGGGGAGAACATGACTGGGTGACATCTGAATACCCTCTGTACATGGTGAGTTATGCCCACCAGGGAGGGGCTTGAGACAGTCTGGTATGTTCCCAGGATATTAGGAAGGGAAATTTTTAAAAGTTTCTTCACCTAGATGAATTACACCCCAAGGCAATGAGACGATGAGCCAGGTGGGATTACTGGCCAGCTGGGAGTCATCTCTGTGAAATTGTGGAGAATTGACAGTTACCAGAGGATGCGGAGAGAGTAATGTTATAATTTCCCCCCCGAAAGAAAAGAAGCTGGAGGCTGGGCCCGGTGGCTCATGCCGGTAATCCCAGCACTTTGGGAGGCCAAGGCGGGCAGATCACAAGGTCAGGAGATCGAGACCATCCAGCTAACATGGTCTCTAGTAAACCCCCTCTCTAGTAAAAATACAAAAAATTAGCTGGGTGTGGTAACAGGCACCTGTAGTCGCAGCTACTCAGGAGGCTGAGGCAGGAGAATGGCGTGAACACGGGAGGTGGAGCTTGCAGCGAGCCGAGATGGTGCCACTACACTCCAGCCTGGGTGACACAGTGAGACTCCATCTCAAAAAAAAAAAAAAAAAAAAAATTTTTGGGTGTGGAGACAGGGGCTTGCTGTAGTGGCCAGACTGGTCTCAAACTCTTGTCCTCAAGCAGTCCTCCCACCTCAGCCTCCTGAGTTTCTAGGATTACAGGCAAGAGCCACCATACCTGGCTAGAACCAATTTTTCTATCAACACTGTTTTTTATGGTGTTTCCTAACAGATAAAGCACAAAGGCCTATTAAACTCATGTATATGTGCTGGAAGAATTTGGGTAATACGAATATTCTGTAAGACCATATCTTAGAGTAAGACAAATTTTGAGCTCCACCATGAAAACCAGAGGCATAATCACCTCCCTCTGCTGCAGGGATAGGACAACCATGGGGTGGGTGGCAGGATGGGTAAGGACCACCCTCCTTCATAACCCGTTTTGTGTTGCTGTAACAGAACACCTTGAGACTAGGTCATATATGAAGAAGAGAGGTTTATTTATTTAGCCCATGGTTCTGCAGACTGGCAAATTCAAGATCGGTTGGCCACTTCTGGTGAGGGCCTTATACTGCGTCTTAATATGCTCGTAAACTGGGAGGTGAAGCAAGCGCATGCAAAGAGAGCGAAACACAGAGGCAACCTGACTTTATAACAATCCCCTCTCTTGGGAACGATTTCATTCCCACGAGAACTAACCCGGTCTTGAGAGAAAGACATTCATCTATCTTAATGAACTAATCACCCCTTAAAAGCACCACTTCCCTATGCCGCCACCTTGACAACCAAGCCTCAACATGAGTTTTAGCAGGGACAAACCCTTTTCAAAGCATAGCACTTCTTATGGCATTGATGGGAGATCTTCCAAGGGTTGGAGGCTAGAACGGTGGGGGCCAAGGCTTCTGCTGTCATTACACCCAGGGCCCTACAAGTTTGTGTCCTTGACTAAACTGAAGAACACTGAAAGCCATTGAAGGTTTTTAAAGTAGAGGAGCCAACACCATTTATCAGATTTGTATTTTAGAAAAAGGTTTATTCTGTCTGCAAGCTGAATAATGGATGAGAGAAGCCAAGTCTTAGAAAAGAAATGAAAAGAC
Organism: Chlorocebus sabaeus; assembly: GCF_047675955.1. Taxonomy (NCBI): domain Eukaryota; kingdom Metazoa; phylum Chordata; class Mammalia; order Primates; family Cercopithecidae; genus Chlorocebus; species Chlorocebus sabaeus. Next base: position 32,987,316 of record NC_132917.1, read on the forward strand.
TATGGCAGTAACTCAGGTGAGAAAGAATGAAAGTAGGTGATTTGAGAGAGATTTGAAAGGCAGATTGGTATTCCTGGGCAATAAACAATGAGAGGAAAGAGGGAGAGTAAAAGTAAGGACTCTAGAAGGTATAACTCCCAGGTTTCTGACTTGGGCATTTGAGTAGATAACAGTACTAGATATTGGTATGGAAAATAACATAAAGAAAAGACAGGGGAGGGGTCAGTTTTGGCCATAAAGACTCAGAGGTACCTGGAGGACATCAAGGAGATGTCCAGTACACTGACCAGCTGGATGCATGGTTCTGCAGTTTAGGAGAGAAATCTGGGCTAACGACACAATGCTGAATTAATTTTACACCATCTGCGTCCACCAAGTGGTTTGATGTGTGGCTGCTCTCTGGAGACCTTCCTTCTTTGTAGAGATTCTTCAGTGATATTTTATTGTCTTGCTGTTTTTTCAGGAGCATAGTTTCATTAAGATCATGTACTTTCCATTCAAACTGTTTTATCTACGGTGATTGGCTTGACAGAATTCTGGTTCCATGCAATTATGTCTATAATAAGTAAAAGAAAGAATAAACACATCAGGCTACCCTAGATATTTCAAGGCATTCTGCTTCATCATTAATCATGAGTAGCCTAGAAAAATAGAATTTTTATAAGTGTCTCCTAAATGGTAATCTGCACTGTCTGTTGATTTACTTTACCTAGAGAAAGTATGGTCCTAGAAATTGATTTTGCTGTTACGTTCTACAGCCTTATAAATCACTTTCCCTGGTGCATGAATAATTAAAGAGAGCAATCCATACATTTCTGAACTTGCTAACATTTTTGAAACAAAACCAGATACTAAACATGACATTTTCCTGTTGCTGTCTGGAATCGCTATGCCTGGTGTCTAGGCTCATTCCCATTATTTACTTTGGCTCCAATGCTTGGCTGCTTCTTTCAAGTTGTTTGCCTTCAGTGTTTACAGAAGTGGATTCCCACAACCAAGGAAAGGGTGGTTAATGAGTCAGTCTGGAAGTGCTATTTTTGTTGTCGTGGACTAGAGTCAGTTCACCATAATTAGTGATATTTTGTGAAAGCAACACAGAGCACCTAGGCGATGCCATTTCCTTGGCTCTTCTCAATATGCTCAGGAAACACACCCAGGTGCACACTCACAGATATGTTTGCCATGTTTTAGTACACCTCCATTTCTGCATTCCATTGTAAGAAAGAATCCAGTCTTAATGCAATGCAAATGCATGCAATCTAGACTCTGGATTGCTGAAGATTAGGTTTGTATTGTCAGTGTGCTTGTGACTGCCTTAAGAGAAAACTTTACTGCTTTTGTGGTGTAGTGAGCACTGAAAAGTGAAATGGATGCTGTCACATGTCTTTTCCTCCTCGTTTGCCTGCCTTATGTTTAAGATGCTTTGATTATGTTATAGACCCCTGTAAGATTAAGCCTAAATTGTGACGTTGTATGTATAGTTTTAGCATTTTGTGATTCAAGTTTTTCCTCTTTAAGTTTTTGCTTGTTGATACCTCCCTAGTGTCTGTCACTGTGACATACAGTGGACCTACCCAGGCCCATTCAAATGGAGCACAGAACTTACATACTTATTTTTGAAAAATAGTTATATATAGTAGGAACTTAATATTTTTTAATGAAATAAATTGTAGATGATTTTCAATATAAATGCTGTGTTAGCAAATAATAAAAACAAACCCCAACTCATGCGTTCTCTCTTTCTTTAACTGTTTCTATCACTAGATTTAACTTTGCCTGTGACGGAAACTTACAGTCAGGTTAAAAGGACAGGCTTGGGTTCAAATCTTAGAATCACCCTTTTCTATGTGGTCTCGGGCTGGTTACTGAACTTCTTTAAGCTTCAGTTCCTTCCTCCATAAAATGATTGGCCCATACGAATTTTGTTCGAGTTAAATGAGATGGTGTATGTAAAGCTTTTAATGCCCACATGTAGCAAGTGCTTGATAAAGATTAGGTGCTGTTATCATCTACCTCTTCAGCCTGTACCCTACCTTCAGACTGCCCAGTAGGTTTGTATTTGTCCCTTAGCTTACTTAGTTTTTATCATATGAATTCAGTGCCATTTTAGAGCTTTTTATTAGACTCTTTTTTACCTTTCTGTTAAAACTTCCCTGTGATTTCTCTGGGTCATGAGTCATATCTTTTGCTTTTGTAAACTCTCCCATCCTACTGAATTCATCAGTTTCCAAAATAGACCTCAACCCGTCTTTGGTTCTTTGGAAAATTCTTTCTTGTAGACACGTTGCGCTAAATCTCCCCTCTCTTCCTTCCTCCCCCCTACAACAAGCCATCTTTACTTCTTGAATTTACTCATAGAGCATATTTGGTTCTGAGTTACTTTCAGAAGGTAAGTTAATGTATAGAACCGTCATCCATTTAGCTCACAACAAGCTGCTTTTTCTCTTGTGGGCTAATTTGAAAGTTTATCTTTAAGAATCTGCCTGGTCTTCTGAAGGTCTACTGTTTCCATTTCTAACCAAATCTAACTTTATCCATGTTTTCTTTTTCTTCTTTTTTTGTTCTTTCCATTACGCAACATTCTTCAAGATGTGGACGAGTGCCTGGAACCAAACGTCTGCACAAATGGTGATTGTTCCAACCTTGAAGGCTCCTACATGTGTTCATGCCACAAAGGCTATACCCGGACTCCGGACCACAAGCACTGTAAAGGTAAATACTGCCATCAAGTTTCCTATTTTTACTTAAACTTCATTTAAAGATAGATTAGCGCAATTAGCCTTAGAAAAAGGAACCCTGCTACCTGTGTTTATTTTGACCGAGTGACTCAGAGCACATATTGGTTGGCTTGGCTGAAAGTGGCTCCTGACTGTGGTTAAATACAGAGCATATCTATTTACATGAAGGGAAACAATGTATTTTTGCAGAGTGTCTGTAAGCCACAGATCTGTTCATCTAAATTGTTTTTCTCATTATAAAAGCAATTCACACAGTTGCACAACTCTGTGAATATATTAAAAACCATTGAATTGTACATTTTAAATAGAATTGTATAGCATGTGAATTATTTCTGAATAAAGTTGATATTAAAAAAACCAATATACACTCATTTTAGAAAATTTAGCAAATACAGAGAGAGAAAAAGTAAGAATCTCACATAATCTCATTAATAAATATTCATATTTCATGGATATTGTAAAAAAAAGATGTTCTATGTAGAATTTTATATCTTGCTTTTTGCCACTTAATAGTATACCTCCCATAAGCATTTTACATTCCATTCATAACTTTTTTTCAAATGTTATTTTTAGAGGCTGTGCAATATTCTAGAATATTGCCATATCACAATTTTCAACTTCTCATTAGTGAGCAAAACTGGTACAGGTCTCTTTTTTTTTTTTTTTTTTTTGAGCTGAAGTCTCACTCTGTTGCCCAGGCTGGAGTGCAGTGGCGCGATCTCGGCTCACTGCAACCTCCACCTCCCAAGTTCAAGTGATTCTCCTGCCTCAGCCTCCCGAGTAGCTGGGATTACAGGCACCCACCACCACGCCTGACTAATTTTTGTTTGTTTGTTTGTTTTTGGTGTTTTTTTGAGATGCAATCTTGCTCTCCCCCCGCAGGCTGGAGTGCTGTGGCGCGATCTCGACTCACTGCAATCTCCACCTCCTGAGTTCTAGCGATTCTCCTGCCTCAGCCTCCTGAGTAGCTGGGATTACAGGTGCCTCCCACCATGCCCAGCTAATTTTTGTATTTTTAGTAGAGACGGGGTTTCACCATGTTAGGTAGGCTGGTCTTGAATACCTGACCTCGGGTGATCTGCCCACCTCGGCCTCCCAAATTGCTGAGATTACAGGCGTGGGCCACTGCATCCGGCCAGGTCTCTTTTAAAAATAAACTTTTGTCTGAACTTTAGAATTATTTCCTTATTCATAAAAGTGGAATTATGGTTATTGGGTAAAATGTTTTGGTTTTTTTTTTTTTTTTTTTGAGTTGGAGTCTCGCTCTGTCACCCAGACTGGAGTGCAGTGGCCGGATCTCAGCTCACTGCAAGCTCCGCCTCCCGGGTTCATGCCATTCTCCTGCCTCAGCCTCCCGAGTAGCTGGGACTACAGGCGCCCGCCACCTCGCCCGGCTAGTTTTTTGTATTTTTTAGCAGAGACGGGGTTTCGCCGTGTTAGCCAGGATGGTCTCAATCTCCTGACCTCGTGATCCGCCCGTCTCGGCCTCCCAAAGTGCTGGGATTACAGGCTTGAGCCACTGCGCCCAGCCTTTTTTTTATATATATATACAGAGTCCCACTCTGTCACCCAGGCTTTAGTGCAGTGGTGCAATCTCGGCTCACTGCAACCTCTGCCTCCCAGGTTCAAGCGATTCTCCTGCCTCAGCCTCCCAAGTAGCTGGGACTACAGGCTCCCACCATCATGCCTGGCTAATTTTTGTATTTTTAGTAGAAACGAGGTTTCACCATATTGTCCAGGCTGGTCTCGAACTCCTGACCTTGTGATCTGCCCGCATCAGCCTCCCAAAGTGCTGGGATTACAGGCGTGAGCCACCCCGCCCAGCAAAAATGTTCTGAATTTTTTTTTTACTATTTGGTTTTGTTTTTGTTTTTTTAATTGGCATATAATAATTGTCCATATTGTACATATTTATAGGGTACAGAGTGATATTTTGATACATATATTGTATCGTGGTCTTTTTACTATTTTTACAGGAAAACATTCTCATTTCAAATATATATTTATTTTAATTCTAAAAAGGTTTAATATTTGTTTTATATGCTCATTCCCTTTAGCAATTCTCTGAACACTTCTAATTTTTAAACATTTATTTTATATACTTATTTAACATTTATATTTCTTTTTAAAATTTCCATTAATATCATTTCTCATTTGTCAGGCTTTTTATTCTTTGAATCAATGTATATGAACTCTTTTTATATGTAATACATATATAAATGTATGTACACATGGCCGGGCATAGCACTTTGGGAGGCCCAAGACAGGTGGATCACCTGAAGTCAGGAGTTCGAGACCAGCTTGGCCAACATGGCGAAACCCTGTCTCTACTAAAAATACAAAAATTAGCCGGGCTTGGTGGCATGCGCCTGTAATCCAAGCTACTCAGGAGACTGAGGCACAAGAATCACTTGAACCCAAGAAGCAGAGGTTGCAGTGAGCTGAGATCATGCCACTGCACTCCATCCTGAGTGACAGAGCAAGACTCAAACTAGAGTCTCAATGATGATAATAATAATAATAAATGTATGTACATTACGTATACATTTTTGGTGGTACACTCTTGTAATTTCTCTAAGTCTTTCCTAATTTTTCTTTTTAAGATTTTAAAAAATTTTTTTCTTATGGTCAAATCTGTGGAGGTTTTTCTTTTCTGCTTACTTTTACATCTAAAAGTGTGTTCTAGCAAAGGGCAAAAGAGAAAATAAGTACAAATGTTCTTCTTAAGTTTCTTGATGTAAGTGAAGGATCTAGGGTGATAATTAATTTCTCACTATGGTAGGCACCCTGGTATCCTGTAAGAATTGAGGCCTCTTCCACTGGCAGTAGGGAACGTGCAGGCATCTGAATTTGATGCCTTGCTCCCGTAATATAGCAGAGCAACGGTGGATCTTGGCCACTCCTAGTGGAACATCTAACGTAGGCACACCTCCATTTCTCCTGGTCCCTTCTCTTTTGGCTCACATTCACAGTTTCCTACTGACTTCTTAAGCCAGGCATCTCCTCAGACCAAATTAAATACGAGAAGCATCTGAAAGGTATTATTTCTTCCCCCATACAGCGGATCAGTGGTGAATGAGGATCTCAAGCCTTAGGAGTCATGGTTCATCTTTGATTGCTATATCTAGTTTATTTTCATATCCTGCCATTTTATCTTCTTTCATCCTAATCTGCCTAATTTTTTTAATCTGCTTGTTGATAAAAACTCTTGTAATCTGTCCTCCTCCTTCATATTCCAAACTTAGTTGTCACAGTCGCATTCTCTGACCGATCCAAATCAATGTCACAACCGCCCTGTGAAGATTCTGTGCTGATTTGGACCCAAGTACTTATTCAAGATTATCCTGCCTTTCATATTCATCTTCTTCCTCACTGCTTACCTGATGTGGCTCTTCCAGTGGTTCATGGTATGACCTTGGGTGAATAATCTCAGGTTTCCAGACATTGTGTCATCCCTAAAATTAGAGAATCGGACTCTCTAATGGGATGCTCAAAGTAGGCACATGTTGAATGAATGACTCACTACCACTGTCTTGCTCTTGGCCATTGCCATCCCAGCTGAGCCTGGGAAAGATTGGTTGGGGAGACAAGACAACTAATGGCTATCTAATATCCAGGATTATATTATATATTAAAGTCTAGTATTTAGTTTTTTTTTAAGGCAGTATATCAGATCCTAGTCCTGATGCATAGAAGCTGTGTGAGCTTGGATAAGTTATGGTATCTTACTTCACTAAGCCTTACTTTTTCTCATCTACAAATAAAAGGGAACAATAATGGTACCTGTTAAGAGTTGATATGAGGATTGCATGAAGTAATACAGGGACAGAGATTACGTAGAGAGAATGAATTAATGCAGGGGCAGAGCATGACATGGTGGTGGTGGTGTTTGCTAAATGAGAGGCATAAACAAAGTTTTGTTAAAGCCAAAAAGTGTGTGGCTAACTCTGCTTGTGTGCTTCTGGGAAAGCTTCACAAAGGTATTGCTATTTGAACTTGGTCTTGAAGTATTGAATACAAAGGGGAGTAAAACTTGGCAGGCAGAGGAAATAACACATGCCAAAGCTTAGAGGTGAGAAAGGGCTATTACTTCCACTTGGCATTTAACCTTGCCCTCTACTCTCATTGCAGTCTGGAATGCATTAACTCATTCTTCCCACTTGATCTCTGTCCCTGTATTATTTCATGCAATCCTCATATCAGCTCTAGGAGGAAGCATTATTGTTCCCCCTGCTCCTTTTTTTTCTTTTTTTCTTTTTTTTTTTTTTTTTAGCAGATGAGAAAGCTCACACAGCTTCTACATGTCAGAGCTAGGATCTGATGTACTGCCTTATTTATTGAGATGGAGTCTCACTATGTCGCCCAGGCTGGAATGCAATGGCGCAATCTCAGCTCATTGCAACCTCTGCCTCCCGGGTTCAAGCGATTCTCCTGCTTCAGCCTCCCGGGTTGCTGGGACTACAGGCACGTGCCACCACACCTGGCTAATTTTTGTATTTTTAGTAGAGATGGGGTTTCACCATGTTAGCCAGGATGGTCTCCTGACCTTGTGATCCACCCACTTCAGCCTCCCAAAGTGCTGGGATTATAAGCATGAGCCACCATGCCCGGCCTTGTCACTAAACTCGAGACTTTATTTGGATTTCACAAGTTTTCCAATCACATCCTCTTTCTGTTCCAGGATCCAGTCCAGGATACTACATTGCATTTACTTGTCTCCCTAATGAATCTTTCCCTAGTTTTCGTGATCTTATCTGTCTTAAAGAGTATAGGCCAGAATCCTGTAGCTTTTCCCCACTCTGGATCCGTCTGATGTTTTTCTCATGATTAAACTGGGGTCATGGGTTTTTGGGAAGAAGAACACAGAGTTGAAAGGCTCTGGTCATCACATAATGTCAGGTGTACATTCACATGTCAGGGATGTGTGATATTCTTGGCACAAAAGAAAGAAGACATTTGTCTGGCATGCGTATTTTATTAGAAAGCTTTCTTTTGGCTCAGAAATGTTATCCCTCATTAGAAAATAAAAATATTTTTATCCCTAGAATTAATCTATCTTTGTTCCCTTTGGTCATTTTAAAGACCCAAAGATCACCTTGTTCAAGATCACTGTGTTGCCTCAAGTTATTCCAAGTGTATGTGTCATTACTTGTCATGAATTACTCCTGACATTCTTAGCAACATAAATGAGTCAGTTATGTAAGATGTCTGGCATACCCTGACAGTCCTTGGAATGGAGGGTCTATCTCTGCTGCAGACATCTTCACATGGGACTGCGTAATTTGTTGTCTTCTATGAGAAAGTCAAAAAGAGTCCAAAGCACTAAAAATGTTGTCAGATGTTATGTGAGACATCCAGCCAGCTACGAGAGCTATTGTTGGTCTTCAGTTCGTGAACTGACATCCCAAGTATTTTATAGAATGTGCTAAAAGAAAATAGTGACATAGGCTGATCTTTGCTGGCAACCATTCCTACAGCTAAGAGACTTAGAGTGTCTGAAAGGTATAAAATAATCTTTAAAATGAAAACTACCTTGTTTAATTTCTCTATGGACAGGCAATATTGGCAGCCAGGAATTATTTATAAGTAAAAGAGACCAATAACACAATTGGTAAAATAAAAGTTTTTAATCAACTAAAGTAATTGCTATGAAATATTAAAGAAAATAAGAAACAAATGTTTGAACTCCAATTACATTAATACTTTGTGTGAGCCCTATTTCAGGAAACTGTTTCAATATTTCAATAGCAATTTCAACGATTTCAGGAAGGGATAACCTGATACCTTGCTTATATCTGGATAAATTTAAAAAGTTAATGCCCCATTACAGGTTAAGAAATGAAACTTTGCGGCCAGGCGTGATGGCTAATGCCTGTAATCCCAACACTTTGGGAGACTGAGGCAGGCAGATCACGAGGTCAAGAGATCGAGACCATCCTGGCCAACATGGCAAAACCCTGTCTCCACTAAAAATACAAAAATTAGCTGGGTGCAGTGACTCACACCTGTAATCCCATCACTTTGGGAGAATGAGGCAGGTGGATCATGAGGTCAAGAGATCAAGACCATCCTGGTCAACAATGGTGAAACTCCCTCTCTACTAAAAATACAAAAATGAGCTGGACAGGAGGCTGAGGCAGGAGAATCGCTTGAACCTGGGAGGCAGAGGTTGCAGTGAGCCGAGATAGCGCCACTGCACTCACTCCAGCTTGGTGACAGAGTGAGACTCCAGCTCAAAAAAAAAAAAAGAAATGAAACTTTGCTCAGGGTAAACAGGTAATTGTCAATAATACTTGAGTGAAAGGCCTATACAGTTAATTGAGTTTTCCTGACAAACACTTTTAGATGCATTTTAAATAAGAAAATTTGAAGAAAACAACAGTCATACGTTGATCTATAGGACATGATTTTTTTAAAATCCCCCTTTTTTTAATTACTCTATTACTCCTTTTAGATCAGGGCTCCTTTCTCCCCCTGTGAGTACAGGGCTTTTGTGTTTTATATCTGTTCCCTTCGGTAATCTTCACAACAAACCTCTCATGTAGGTGATGAAGATTGGTTGTACCTACCATGTTTTAATAATCATAGACTCTTGCAAGTTGGCTAGTCGTTCAGCAGAACATTCTGAGGTTGTATTTGCACTGACAAGGCAAGACAGCATTATCTGCTTAGGTCAGACCAATGTAATGGCCAAACAAAAACATCTGGAAAACTCCACTCTTACCAGACGTGTTCAAATTATTGATGAAGCCAGTCCTTTACTTCAGTTGTATAACTTCGCATACATGACATTTTCTAGGACACTCATTAAGAATTATATTCTTTCTTAGTTAGTGGTTTTATCTTCAGTCAAAGAATGTTTAAAAATCCTCACTTATCACTTTCTCTTTTGGTATTCAGTAGTCGTCATAATACTACCATTTCTCTTGGCTTTCCTTGTTACTTTGAAAATGATCCAGAGTTCTTTATACAACTGTTTGGCCTTATAGTTCAGCTTCTAGATAAAGTAGAATTATCTGTTTCCTTCCATAACTGCTTATGTTTTTGGTTTTGTTTTTCAAATTCCTAGTAGAGTTTTACTTCTGACTTCTTTCATGAAACTAAACAGGTCTACAAATTGTCTAAGCGCCATTATATTGTATCAGGTTCTGCCTTCTGTTTGCAACTCTAAAATATTTCATGTTGTATTCCAAGACATTGATGGTGAGGAGTATGATTATTATAAGTAGCTTACTGATTTATTGTCTACTTGTAGTTACTTCTGTTCTATAGTTCAGTATACTGAGGTTGATACAACAGCATAGGTGGAGTGATACATACTAAAGTGTGTAGTGCCAGACATAAGTACTACTATTATTTTTGTAACACTAACCCCAGAATGCATTGCAGGGAGCACTGCATTCTCCTGGGTAGTCCCTTTTTCAGAAAGATTGCCATTGTTGTGTTTGCAGATATTGATGAATGTCAGCAAGGGAATCTATGTGTAAACGGGCAGTGCAAAAATACCGAGGGCTCCTTCAGGTGCACCTGTGGGCAGGGGTACCAGCTGTCGGCAGCTAAAGATCAGTGTGAAGGTAAGAATGTAGTAACATGAACTACTGAAACTTCAGCTTAAAGCACCTGATCTGAAAAAATGTACCCTCAATCAAATGAGTGTACCTTTTAAAAATTACCTAGATAATTGCATTATAGTGCCAGAAAGCCAGGGACTTAAACATAAATTAGGAAAGTCAATAAAACAAGATGGAAGACAATTAAATTTGAAAACCTATGGTATTAGCTATCAATGGCTAGGCATTAGTATTAGGAAGAAAAATTATTGCTCTCTGTGTAATTCTTTACTACAGAAGGTAATTTCCATTTAAACATGTAAATTAATTTAAAGGTTTTATATGCTTGGATTTCAGCAATTAGAAAGTCATTATTTCGGGCTGCTTTATGCTGTGGAATGTTAATAACCTTGATTTTTTGTATTTAGTGTTGAAAAATGTTTGCCTTTTAAAAAAATCACTAAAGAAGACTTCTCAGTGAAACTGTAATAATGTCCCCCTTAGAGATAAAGTTTGCAAAATATGTTCTGTTCCTACAGGTGATAGTGAGGATTCTGGATTTGCTGGGGTTGACCTTAGACCTTTTAAAGAAATATTTCATTGAATTTTGCACAGAAATACTTCACTTCCCAATAAGTATGTGATTCCTGAACTTGAAGATATTATGATCCCACCTGTGTCAACCACAAGTGTCCAGACTTCTTGAGAGGAAACACCATTTCTTATTTAAGAACAGAATCCACACTGTATAAGGCCAATTGTTTTATAAAGAAACAATATCCATGTCTTCATGTATACTCTGAATATTCGATAAGCAAAAAAGTCTCCTGAGATAGTATTACAAAAGCGACAATATATGATGGTCATTACTTGTATCAACATTGTCTTTCTAGAATTTACACTGATCCAATTGAGACTGATTGAAAATGTTTTTGAAGCACCACTTCTACAGTTTGTTTGTATTCTCTTGCTCATAGACATTGATGAATGCCAGCACCGTCATCTCTGTGCTCATGGGCAGTGCAGGAACACTGAGGGCTCTTTTCAGTGTGTATGTGACCAGGGTTACAGAGCGTCTGGGCTTGGAGACCACTGTGAAGGTAAGAATTGCTCCTGATTTCAGAATCATAAAATGCCCAGATTGGAGGGAAATCTGGGCATCTTCTCAGCCTTGATCCTTTGAGCCCAATCTCTTGATTTCATAGTGAAGACATTAGGTCCCTGCACAGTGTCTTCCCCGGGGTCACACAAATAATTCAAAGAAGGGAGTAGAGTCCAGATTTTCTTTGCACTGCTTGGAGCTGTCTTTTAGACTTGTGCCAGCCAAAGGCATAAAAGCATCAGTTTACCTTTATCAGCTATAGATGGTTTATCCTGGGTGTATAGTTCTGAACTGCAACACCTTATTTATGCAGAACCAATTTCCAAATGTTCCAAATAAGTAAATACAACTTCAGTTTCCAGGTAGTTAGAAGGTTTTTCAGAGCCAAACGTCAATTCAGTTTTTGGCTTTTTGCATAAAATATTTCTGAAAGATATCCCACGTGTCCAGCATCATGCAGTCATCAACCACTTCCACTACTTGTTTGGCTAAGAGGCTCTCTGCAGTGGTTGGATGCCTGAACCAGGCCTGCTTATGGAGAGGGGAATATCTTCTCCCAGCGGACTTCTTTTTCACTTTTACCACCAGTCTGTCCCTTGTGACCTTGCTCTGTGTTCATTATCCGCCTAAGTAACAAGCTTTTCCCCAGCCCACCTGGGGCTTCCCTGCATTTAGAGCCTGTCAGTTGTGAAACCAGAAATAGGAGTGTTGGCAGGGTGGTGTCTCCCATGCAGGGTCCAAGTTTTTGAAGGAGGGTCTGAATCCCACCTTTGAGAGAAGTGGATGAGCCTGTTGGTGAATGGTTTCATGACATGTATTTCAGCAGCCCTAAATCCTTTTTCACTACCGGTCCAGTTGATTGGAAAGATCCATTGTCGTTTACAGCATCTGCATTCCTGACCAGAGAACTTGGTACAAGCAGTCACAAGTGGCTGAGTCCCCATATCCTCCTGCTGCTGGGAGTGTAAAATGAGCCAACCCTCGGGAAGGCGATTTTGGCAGTGTTTTAAAGGCCTTAAAGTGTATACTGTTAATGAATCAGTAAATCAACTTCTAAGATTTTATCCTAAGGTGATCATGTTCCTCAAAGAGTTAATAACGCCAATGAAAAGTTGTAATCAATATACCTATTAGGGCCGGACGTGGTGGCTCACGCCTGTAATCTCAGCTCTTTGGGAGGCCGAGGTGGGCGGATCACCTGAGGTCAGGACCTAGAGACCAGCCTGGCCAACATGCTGAAACCCCATCTCTACTAAAAAAAATGCAAATATTAGCTGGGCGTGGTGGTGCACACCTGTAGTCCGCGCTACTCAGGAGGCCGAGCCAAGAGAATTGCTTGAACCCGGGAGGCGGAGGTTGCAGTGAGCCGAGATCGCACCACTGCACTCCAGCCTGGTGACAGAGTAAGACTCTGTCTCAAAAAAAAAAAAAAAGAAAGAAGGAAAAGAAAATTAGCCAGGCATGATATGGGCGTCTATAATCCCAACTACTCAGGAGGCTAAGGCAGGAGAGTGGCCTGAACCAGGGAGGCGGAAGTTGCAGAGAGCTGAGATAATACCACTGCACCAGCCTGGGTGTGACAGAGCGAGACTGTCTCAAAAAAATAATATATATATACACACACACACATATATATACACACACACACACACACACTCCTGTTGAGAAATAGGTCAGATAAGTGATAATGTAAGGTATGACTATGTATGAAAAAGTTGTGTTTTGGGAACTCTCTAATATGTGGGTAAATGATAATGATTCAAGGTAGTGGCATCCCAAGGTGGGAGGGTCGGTCATGTTGGACGGAGCCATTTATGGAAGAATCTATTCTAGAACTAAATAACTGGTAAGGTATATGCTAGGGCAGTGGTCCCCAACTTTTTTGGCACCAGTTTTGTGGAAGACAGTTCCCTGGATGGGGTGAGGGGGTGGCTTCAGGATGAAACCGTCCCTCCTCAGATCGTCAGGCATTAGTTAGATACTCATGAGGAGCATGCAACCTAGATCCCTCACATGCGCAGTTCACAAGAGGGTTCACCCTCCTGTAAGAATGGAATGCAGCTGCTGATCTCTCAGGAGGTGGAGCTCGGGTGGTAATGCTCCCTCCTTGCTGCTCACCTCCTGCAGTGCAACCCGGTTCCTAACAGGCCACGGACCCGTACCAGTCCATGGCCCAGGGATTGAGGACCCCTGTGCTAGGGCACTGAAAACATAAACCGACCATCCGCATCTCTTCTGTCCTGATTCCTGGCCAAGCCAAGAAGGAACTGCACCGCTGATTAAGTCTTGTGTAACTCATGTTCATCGGAGGGCGTGTTCCTCTGCTTTGCCTCTTTTAATGTGTAAGCATCTTAACAGAAGTTTAAGGTTTTTATTCCAAAAACATCCATTTCATGAAAAGTCACACAAAAAATTTTAGCGAACTTGTTCTTCGTTATTCATGTATATGAGATATGATTATGTTCCATAAGAAAGCTTCTTTTGGAATATATAATCAGGCCTTTTTCTTTAAAGTCAGGACTAGTTTCCCTAGTATACTGGGTTATAAATAGGACTAGAGTCCATCCAACTAATTTAGAGCTCCCTCTGAAACCATGTTAGCACTTCAGCCTGCTAATTCCCAGCTAGCAATGTTTCTGACCCTCCCCAGTGATATTTAGCCATAATTAACTAAGTTGTGATCGTTCACATGCCTCTCACAGCTGTGCAAGGAAGAGTCATCTTTCTTGTTGGCTTTTATGTTTACATGTGTAATTTTCCCCTAATAGCTCTGGCAAAGACCTTGTTTTCTGACGGTATTGTCCTGTCATCCTGCTGGCCTCCTCGTAGCATCAGAATCCCAAGTGTTGTGCCTACTTCTGTGCGCTACCGACTCCAGCATGCTTGGTAGCCACTCATTCTGTGATAATGAGGGTGCCTCAATTGTCCTCATTCTTAGGGGTCTTGAGCATCTCAGCTTTCAAAGGCTCTGCCTGTGACTTGTTCCCTCCAAGCACAGTCTTTAATCTTGTGTCTGCCTTAACTTTTCCTCACTAAGGTTGCTCCCTTCAGTCCCTTACAAAGCTGAGATGACTCATTACTTACGATGTCTTTCCTTTTCCCTCTGTGCCCTTTGTTCTTGGTCATTTATTTGTGGACAAAATTTTAAAAAGGTGGAAAGGTGGGATAGTATTTCTTTCTGGTATTTCTTTCCAAATCAGAGTCATTCATACATTCACTTATGCATTCGTTCAAATACTTATTTAGTGTGGAACTTGTGCCAGGCACTGTTCTAGGCATAGTGCAATAAACCAAACAGAAATTCCTTCCCTTGTGTAGCTTACATTGTAGTGTGGGAGATAACAAAACAATACAATAAATGGCCAGGCGCGGTGGCTCACGCCAATAATCCCAGCACTTTGGGAATTCCGAGGCGGGTGGATCACGAGGTCTGGAGATGGAGACCATCCTAGCCAACATGGTGGAACCCCATCTCTACTAAAAATAAAAATAAAAATAGCCCGGGCGCGGTGGCTCAAGCCTGTAATCCCAGCTCTTTGGGAGGCCGAGACAAGCGGATCACGAGGTCAGGAGATCGAGACCATCCTGGCTAACACGGTGAAACCCCGTCTGTACTAAAAAATACCAAAAACTAGCCGGGCGAGGTGGCGGGCACCTGTAGTCCCAGCTACTCGGGAGGCTGAGGCAGGAGAATGGCATGAACCTGGAAGGCAGAGCTTGCAGTGAGCGGAGACCCGGCCACTGCACTCCAGCCCGGGCAACAGAGCGAGACTCTGTCTCAAAAAAAATAAAAATTAAAAAAATAAATAAATAAAAATAAAATAAAATAAAAATTTAAATTTAAAAAAATTAGCTGGGCGTGGTGGCTCATGCCTATAGTCCCAGCTAGTCAGGAGGCTGAGGCAGAAAAATCACTTGAACCCAGGAGGCGGAGGTTGCAATGAGCCAAGATTGTGCCATTGCACTCCAGCCTGGGCAACAGAGCAAGACTATGTCTCAAAATATTTATGTATGATAAATAAGTAAAATATATAGTTCGTTAAATGGCAATACATTTTACAGAAAAAATAGAGTGGAGTATATGGGGAGTGTTGAGGGAGGGTGGTGATTTTAAATAGGCAAGTAGAGGCCTCCCTGGGATGATAACATTTAATCATTTATGGGTAGAGCATTCAGTTCAGAGGAATAGCAGATGCGGATGCCCGAGGAACCAGCCGTGTGGAGACATGAGGGGCACCACGTGGGCACTTTCCATTTTCGATGCCCAAGATGAATAATCAAAGGAAGAGATCTGAAAGCCAATTGGATCTATGCATTTGGAATTTAGGGGTGAGTTCCAGGCCATGAAATTGATTGGGAATGAATATAGCTGGAAGAGAGAGAAATCCCGGGCCCTCCAACATTCAGAAGTGAGGAAATGGGTAAGAACCAGCAAAGGAGATTGAGGGAAAAGTGGCAAATGACGAAGGGGAAAACCCAGAATCCAAGAGAAGAAAGTATTTCAAGGAGGAGGGAGTGATGAATTGTGTCAAATGTTATTGCTAGGTAACAGAAGGACCAAAAGTTAACCATGGGATTTTTAGCAAGCTGGAAGTAGTTGGTGACACCAGCAAGCTCAGTCTTGGTAGAAAGATGACAGTGATTCACTGTTCCTGCCCTTAAAACCTGTTACTCTACTTCTAGGAAACATATATTTTCGCACTACCTCAGGTGGTGGTATGAAACAGTACCATATTGGGCTCTCTTAGTGTTCAACCTTTTTATTGCTTTGAAGACAGATAAAGGCTTTGCCAAAGAAAAAAAAATTACACTAAACCTAACTCTAACATATGCTCAGCTTTCTAATGTATATAATTATTTATAAACACTTAATGCTCTTTTCCCTCACATTCATTTTTTGTCTTAGATTTTGGAAAATAAATGAGAATCAAATTACTTTAAAGTAGCATGAACAGAGCCGGGCATGGTGGCTCACGCCTGTAATCCCAGCACTTTGGGAGGCCGAGGCAGACGGATCACGAGGTTAAGGGATTGAGACCGTTCTGGCCAACATGGTGAAACCCCATCTCTACTAAAAATACAAAAATTAGTTGGGCGTGGTGGCGGGCGCCTGTAATCCCAGCTACTTGCGAGGCTGAGGCAGGAGAATTGCTTGAACCCCGGAGGCAGAGGTTGCAGTGAGCCGAGATACACCGCTGCACTCTAGCCTGGCAACAGAGCGAGACTCCATCTCCAAAACAAAAGAAAAAAAAACTGATTGTCTACTTTGCACCCATTAAAATAGTTGTAGAGCTATCAGAGTAAATGTGGAACAATCGGAGTTCTCATACGTTTCCTGTGGGAATGTAATTGCTACAGCCATTTTAGGTAACAGTTGTTCAAAACTTAAATATAACCCTATTCCATGACCCATGCATCCTTTTCCTGGGTATTTACTCAGAAAAGGTAAAAGCATATGTTCACACAAAGACTTATGATTCTAGAAATGTTTATAGAAACCTTATTCACAATGGCCCAAATGAAAGCAACCCAAAATGCTCATCAAAAGGTGAATGAGTAAACAAATTATGGTGCATTCATCCAAGGGAATTCTGCCCAGCAATAAAGACAGACAACTACTGATACACACAACAACGTGGGTGAATCTCAAAACTATTTTGCCGAGAGGAAGAAGCCCCCAAGCGCAAAAGGAGTGAGAGGGAATGTGTTGGAGATGGAAATGCCTATTCCTTGATTGGGATGGTGGTCACAAGGATGTGTATACATTTGTCAAAACTCATTGAGCTGGCCGGGCACGGTGGTTCACGCCTGTAATCCCAGCACTTTGGGAGGCCGAGGTGGGAGGATCGTGAGGTCAGGAGATGGAGACCATCCTGGCTAACACGGTGAAACCCCGTCTCTACTGAAAATACAAAAAAATTAGCTGGGCGTGGTGGTGGGCGCCTGTAGTCTCAGCTACTTGGGAGGCTGAGGCAGGAGAACAGCGTGAACCCGGGAGGCAGAGCTTGCAGTGAGCTGAGATCACGCCACTGCACTCCAGCCTGGGTGACAGAGCGAGACTCCGTCTCAAAAAAAAAAAAAAAAAAAAAAAAAACTCATTGAGCTGACTCTTAAGCAGATGAATTTATGTACATTATACTTCAGTAAAGTTAGAAAAACACATTAAAGAAAAAATTGAGAACCTGCCTTAGTTGAGACAAATTCACATCACCTGTGTTTTATGTTTTAGGGTCAGTACCTGGAAGCATTTTAATTCTGGGTGAACAGTCATTATAATAACCTGTTTTTATTTGATAGAAAGAAGTGATAAGGCACTCTCTTATTTCTCTTTGGTTTGCCCTGTGAATAGGACAGAAGCCAGTTAATTGGTTGATTGGATTCTAGGAGAAGAATGAAATTCGGTATCACCGTACTTGAACCAGACAGCGGGGCGTATTAGACAGATGGCAACAGTCTCCATATTCACTTCTTCCTGAAATCGCTCATATTTTGGCAGCAATTATAATTATTTGCAAGAAACGCCATAAAATGCCAAATTCTGAGAAAACAAAGAAGGTTTTGTTCCTTAGCTTTCTTCATTGCTAATAACTTAAATCCTCACAGACACAACAGAAGAGGGGCTCATGGAGTACGTTAGGAATAATGAGCTTTGACTAGGGGTAAACATGGTAATCAGCAGCCCTCGAGAAAGATCTGCCCGCGTTCATGCGGTGAAGGGGGGTCATTAATTGTCTTTCATTCTCACAGTCAAAGCTCATTATTGGTTACATATACCACTGTGGGTTGCACATTTGCTGTGAAATTTTTTAACATTTTTAAATGTTTTTTAAAATCCAGGCTACCTCAAACCTGTTTGTTACAGCTGCTGACTTAAGTGACTTAAACTAGGTTTTTTATTTTGCTGTTCTCCTTCTGTTCAAAAGTCCCTTCTCTTCCAACTCCCCCATCTTCAACCCTAGTGTGAAATTTACTATAAGTAAATTTACAAATATGCTTCTGTTACGCAAAAGTTTTATTTTAAACTTTGTGATACTCTTTGTCTAAATGCATATGACCCCTAAAGTTGATGCTATCATTTTGTCAGATAATTATATTTTGTGACAATTCTTGTGTTAAATTGGTTTGGACTTATAAAACAATGTAATGTTTTGTGTTTAATACAATATCATTTGTTTATTTTATTGTTAATAATACAGTATAGTTTGTTTATTTGAACAGACATTTCTCTTTGGGAACAAAGACCATGCTGAAAACTTTTAAATATTTTCTATAATGCATAATACAGGAGCTTGTATAAGTAGATCAAATGTTGCTCAAGATATACTTAATAAGTATTTTTGAAATGTTTTAAGTCTTTATCATCACCAACAACATAATCAAGTAAATTATTAATTGCTTCAGAATTTTGACTATTCCTCTTCCATTTAATTTCATTGATGTTTAAAAGTTCCATTTCTTGGCCAGGTGTGGTGGCTTATGCCTGTGATCTCAACACTTTGGGAGGCTGAGGTGGGTGGATCACTTGAGGTCAGGAGTTCAAGACCAGACTGGCCAACATGGTGAAACCCCATGTCTACTAAAAATACAAAAATTAGCTGGGCGTGTTGATGGGCGTCTGTAATCTCAGCTACTGAGGAGGCTGAGGCATGAGAATCACTTGAACCTGGGAGGTGGAGGTTGCAGTGAGCCGAGATAGCACCACTGCACTCCAGCGTGGGTGACAGGGCAAGACTCTGTCTCAAAAAAAAAAAAAGTTTCATCTCTTGTTCAAAGCAAAACACCTTTTAAAATGCTTTATTTAAAAAAATGTTTTTAAGTTGTCATGTATTTAAAATTATATATTATAAATGATGTAAATTAGTGCACCTTTACATGTAAGAGAAATGTCTACTTTTCTGATATGTGATTTATTTAGTCTTTAAAATTTTTTAAATTGGTTTTTAGATATCAACGAATGCTTGGAGGACAAGAGTGTTTGCCAGAGAGGAGACTGCATTAATACTGCGGGGTCCTATGATTGTACTTGCCCAGATGGATTCCAGCTAGACGACAATAAAACATGTCAAGGTATTTCTTGCTCTCTTTTTTTCCCCAGTCATTATTTATGGGATTCTTCAGTTCTGCCATGTTTCCAGATGATAGTCTGTGGTTTTGCCACATGGTTTGTATGTAAATAATCTGTGTCAATTTTTGATATTAAAATACCTATCTTGGGTCCACATCAAGTGCAGGAAGGTGTTGCTTTGTCAACATAGTGTCACCTGAAACTCACACGAGTCAGAGCCGTGTCGTCGCTCTGCGTGCTTCCATGCTGAGGTCACCTGTACTTTACTGTTCCTTCCATGCTGTAACCTTGGTACTGGGTTCTGAATTATCTTTGTAGCATCTTTTATGGGCATATTTTATTTTGTCTCATAGGTGATATTTATCTGTCCTTTTCTGACTCTGTTTTTATCCAGTGCCCACCATTGCTTTTTTTTTTTTGAGACGGAGTCTCCTGCTTGTCACCCAGGTTGGAGTGCAGTGGCATTATCTCGGCTCACTGCAACCCCCTCCTCCCAGGTTCAAGCGATTATCCTGCCCCAGCTTCCTCAGTAGCTGGGATTACAGGTGCCTGCCACCAGTCCCACCAATTTTTGTCTTTTCATGGAAACGGGGTTTCACCATGTTGGCCAGGCTGGTCTTGAACTCCTGACCTCATGATCCACCCACTTCAGCCTCCCAAAGTGCTGGGATTACAGGCATGAGCCACTGCGCCTGGCTCACCATTGCTTTTTCTTTTCCTAAAAAGCCTCACTAATAATTTGGTCAAAATCATGAAGAAGGGGATCTTATATTTTTTCAATGTCCTGTCACGTTTAATCTTCCAAACTGTACAGTAATAAAAACACGGCAACACGACACAGGTACTAATAATAACAATCACAGCAGCTTTAACTGAGCTGCTTCAGTGTGCTGAGTACTGTAGATATCTTGGTATCTCTTTGAATTCTTATAGCAACTTCAGAGGTAGCTTTTCTTGAATTCATTTTTTGCATGAGTAACTGAGGCTCCGAGAAGTTAATGAGTATGCTGCTGTCTAATGAGTGGTAAAGTTGAGATTTGAACCCAGGATTTTTTCCCACTACTCTTCCCTACATTACCATACCAATTATTGTTACATTTATAGCCAAAACAAAGAATAAAGTGAAATTAAGTGATTTCTCTCACAAGGTAGCCCATTGAGTCATTTCGACACCATGGCTAAAAAAAATTAAATTCTCTAGATTCTGTATACCAACATTTTTAGCTATACCTGACTTGCCCCACAAACTTTCCTATATTTACTAGTATTAGTAAACCCATGTTTATATTTTCCACTGAAAATTCACACTTATTTTACGTTTATATCTTTTTATTTCCGATACCTGATAAATATTATTTTTTCTTGTTTATCTACCATTATGGAACTGTGTAGTGTATCCCAAAGCACAAATAAATAAAAAAATCATTGGAGTTAATTTTTACCCACTATTACTGAATATGTATGATTTTTAAAAAATTCTGAATTGCCATAAATTATATCTCATCTCACATGTCCCAAATAACGGTATTCTTGTAGGAGAAGACGGTGTCTATTCTCTAAGATAGTGGCACTGGAATTATATATCTATATTACTAGTCACACCCAACAGTGTTTCAGAGAAATGAAAACATGGACCTTTGCCACAAGGTTTTTAAAAATTAATTCCTTTACTGATCCCAATATTTAAATATATACCTTCCTGCACTTGATGTGTACCCAAGACAGATATTTTTAAAATCCCAAGGTTTAAATATACCATGTACCTCATTTGAGATCATGCATTTATTTGCCATCCTAATGCAATAAGGTGAAATTCAGTTTTTTCCAATGCAGAAATTAAATGTGCTTGGATTTAAAGCAAAAGAGAAGGAACATTTGAATTATAAATATATGTGAGAATATTTCCACTTTGGGACTATTACCTTTTAACAAAATGAATCTTGATTTATATAAAAATACCAAGAGATGGAAAAAAAAAAAAAAAAGGAAAACAAACCCTGAATCTTGTTTTTATTATAGGCTTTTGGCTTAAAAGTATATTTTCTTTTCTAATTCTTCTCGTCACAATTTGTTTTAGCCAAATACAGGCAAAACCAAATCTTAATAAAAATGGACCAAGATTTCATATTGCATAAATTTAACTTCGAGAGTTCAATCACACGGAACTAATTTAGTTATCTGATTCATTAATTGCACTACTCCATTCTTTCAATATATTAAATTTGTGTCTGTGGTTTGATATCACCTCTCAAATATGTAACTACTCCAAACATACAGGGTTTTATTGACTATCAATCATTATTAAATTGACTTCATTCTCTGTCACGTTTATTCCTATTTTCCAGAATAAGTTAATATGTCTGAAAAATGTAAATCCAAATAAATGAGAAGAAGCATTTCTGAAGTAGGTCTTAGTACTGTTTAAAGAATAGTGTCTGTGAATCTGTTTTATCACCCACCGCCTCCTATTAGAAGCTGTATGTGATGGCATATATACTCACCTCGTTTTGAATTATCTCTTTTCGCTATGTCACTAGAGGCAGTTTTGTGATCTTTCACTCTGCCTGAAGTTAGTAGCCTACTTTTCTCTAATGCCTTGATCATGTCAGGATTCTGTAGAGAGGTGTAGATTTCAGAGTTTGTTTAAATTCTGAAAATGTAATTGATGGCAATGCTAATAACCATGGACATGTTTGAATAACAGTGTGTGATAGGCATAAACTTTAAACCTTACCTAATGTTCTGAAAATACTTGTATATTCAGTAAGGCATTTTCGGTTGGAAGCATGTTTAAGATTCTCTTTCCCACACAAAACTAACGATGATATACAAACAGTATGGAAATTCCATGTTAATAGTCTCTTTAGAAATGTGGAAGGATACATTTGAGATTCAGAATGCAGTTCAGTTTCATGTTTTTATTTACGCATGCCAAATTATGAATTTCTGTGGAATCACGGACCCATGAAAGAAACCCAACTTAAATATAGTCTGGCTTTCAGCTTGAAGTTACTAGCAGCATAGTTTAGAAATGCCTCAATAAGTACAATCCAAATTGAATGCATATGTTTCCCTAGTTCCAAATATTCATGTTGTTCTTTCTTAGCAGTTTTCTGGAAAAAAAAAAGAGTCTAGGAATTCATCTTCAGTTCCTGTCATCAAACTTTTTAGACAATTATTTGTGTTAATCAGTGACTTTTTTGATGCAAAAACTTTGTGCACATTATTCCCTATGCAAAGTTGCAAAGCAGGTATTTTTTTAAAGGACCACACTGAGACATAGGATAAAATAAGAAGGGGGATCAATAAGATGGATATAGGTCCTGGGCTTGATCCCTAGGCCAGTGGAACTTCATGCCACCTTCTTCCTCAGATAGAGGTAATTCTTGGGCAGCTGGCTGGAGATAAAGAGTGGATCTGAGGACCAAAAGGAGGTCAAAATTCAAAAAGGATGGCCAACCTAAGCTATTACCAATAGGTAGAGAATAAACATAGACAATATCAGAGATTTTATAAAAAAAAAAAAAAAGAATTTCACAGAGTAAAATCATATTGAGAAATATATAAGTAGAAAATGATTCATTGACCTTGCTTGAAATACCTAAAAAACTACTGACAGTAACAAGAATAGGAGAATTGTTAAGAAAGTATGAGTAATTCCTGCTTGGTTTCTTATTTTTATTCAACAATGGGCAGGCCAAATAATCTGAATTATGTGGCAGATGAAAGGGTCAAGAGTTCAGGATTAATAAAGGAAAACGGTTAAATCAATAATTGCCAGAATTTCTGTTGCACAGGAAGATCAACAAGTCAAAAAGAAGAGCTTCAAGAGATTCTGGCTGTAGGGAAAGGGATGACTTTATTGAAGACCACTGGGTCGGTGGCCAAGCATGTTCTAGCAGCCAATAGGAAGAACATACAATCTGTACCTTTTCCCTGTTCTTATTAAGCTTTGCAGTGTTCATATGGGTTCCTGTACTGAAGACCTCTTTTGTAAGAGATAAAGGAAGGCCTACGAGACTTCGGGAAAATAGGAAAACAACCTTAGTGGAGCTATGCCGCCTGAATGCTGCCGCTAAGGACATGTGATCATTTTTATGACCCCAGTTAACTAAAAGAACCTTCACTAGTGACCATTCAGTTAGCAGAGAAGGAAAATAACTGAGAAATTTTGTGGTGGACAAACATTCATAAGACCCTGCAGTGTACCCAGTAGGAGTCAGAACTCAGAGCTTTTCAACTGAACTGTGGCAGGATACATTTGAGATTCAGAATGCAGTTCAGTTTCGTGTTTTGATTTACGCATGCCAAATTATGAATTTCTGTGAAATCGCTGATCAAGGAGCCATCAGTGCAATGAGGGACACAGATGAGTAAACCAACAGTTAGGCAGTTACATGTATCAGAACCATTGTGAACAGATGAACCTTTCTCTAGGTGCTTTTGTTTCATCTTGGGCACCGTTAGCCAATATAATTAGAACTGGTTTAAAAGAGCATTTTACTTACAGTAAACAGTCCGTGTGTTATCAGTGTTTGGAAGTAGCCCTTGACCCTGACCACGGGGAGCACAATTACACTGAGGACAAGCTGAGCATAAAGTCGACAACACAAGTGTATGGCATGATCTGTTCATGAGTCTTCTTAATAGTTGTTACTGCTTTTTGACCCTTCATTGTGTGGTAGGCATTGCACTGAGCCCTCATTCGCTGATTTCATCATCGGAAGCCATGCAAATATGAATTTTCATGGTCTAAAAGCCAGGCATGGTGGCTCACCTCTGTAATTGCAGCACTTTGAAAGGCCAAGACAGGAGGATTACTTGAGGCCAGGAGTTCCAGACCAGCCTGGGCATCACAGTGAGACCCCATCTCTGCCAAAAATTTAAAAAAATAACCAGGCATGGGGCCAGTACCTTAGTACCAGCTACTCGAGAGGCTGAGGAGAGAGGATTACTTGTGCCCTGGAGTTTGAGACTGCAATGAGCTGTGATCATGCACTGCACTGCAGCCTGGGCAATAGAGTGAGACCCTGTCTCTAAAATAAATAAATAGGCCTCCTTTTACTTGTATTTTATTTCTGTTACCCATTTCCAATGAGTTATAGAGTGGAGTCTATTTCATTTATATATTCAGCAGACATTTGTGAAGTGCCATTTATGAGCCAAATACTATAAATAAGATATGTCTAGCGTTGCCCTTAAGAAGCCCACATCCTAGGGATGGATAGGCAGAAATGTAACAAGGTACTACAGACTCTAACAGCTGTGTGCATGGCAATGGGAGAGGACAAAGAAGAACACAGCATTCTCACCAATGAAGAGTTGTGGAGTGTTCCTCAAGCCCCTATATGTCTAAAATAAGGGTAGCTTTGGGTTGAACCTATGAAATTGCTTTTCTTGCGGGTCAAAAATGGTTGTACATTGTCTATTTCCTGACTCAACCTAAATAGTTTCTCTCTCATAACTCAGCTTGTCCTGTGGTCGATTTATGGACAAATGGTATAGTTGTGCCACTAAATACATGTGCAGCCATGTCATAATAGATTTCTTTACCATCTGTTTGATAGTATATGAGAACAAAACCAAATTTTTTCAAGTTTTTAAGACTGTCTTTTAAATTACAGATATTAATGAATGTGAACATCCAGGGCTCTGTGGTCCTCAAGGGGAGTGCCTAAACACAGAGGGTTCTTTCCACTGTGTCTGCCAACAGGGGTTCTCAATCTCTGCAGATGGCCGTGCGTGTGAAGGTAAGATAAAGCATACGAAATTGTATTGTTGTGTGATAAGAGAGGAGATTGCTTTCACTTATACAAAGACTTGAAGACACTAAGAGGTACTGCATAATTCAGAGCCTCAAAGCGTGTATACATCAAAGTAAACCATACCTGAAGGCATAGCTGAGGGGTTGCTGGGATTTACGAACAGGATAACCTAAGGTTATGATGATAAAAACACCCACAGATGGCTCCACGACTGGTACTGAATTAATGAGTTGAAATGTGCAGGGACTGATAGGAGACATGTGAGAGATCCAAAGGAAAACCATGAAAACTTCCCTTTCCCCTGGGACTCTGCCTCTTTTCATTGTGCTTCATGTAGATCGTCTTGATCATTGTGTTTATAAAAAATGCCTTGCAGCTGGGTATGGTGGCTCACATCAGCACTTTTGGAGGCCGAGGCAAGCAGATCACTTGAGGCCAGGAGTTCAAGACTAGCCTGGCCAACATGGTGAAACCTCGTCTCTACTAAATATACAAAAATTAGCCGCGCATGGTGGTGGGTACCTGTGATCCCAGCTACTTGGGAGGCTGAGGTGGGAGAATCGCTATAACCCAGGAGGCAGAGGCTGCAGTGAGCTGAGATTGCACCATTGCACTCCAGCCTGGGCGGCAAGAGGAAGACTCCGTCTAAAAAAAAAAAAAAAAAAAAAAAAAAAGAATGTCTTGCTTGATTTTTCTGTATCACTGTGAACAGATCTTCTAGAATTCTCCTGCTAATATCCTTATTTCCAAGGCAGTATACTTACCTATCAATATTTATTGCCTCCTAAAAGCTAGTTAAGTTGTAAGATGTTAAGAGAATGCTGTTGGCTTCCTACTTACAACCTCTTTATGTTTGCAAGAATACAGCACTGATTATTTTCATAAGATTTGTGTTCATAAGATTTATTTTCATAAGATGATCTATTATAGCTTGCTAAATGGAGGAATAATTTACCTGAACCATTTTAAAAGTAAACTGAAAAGATTCCCATCATCATAATTTCTAGACCTCTTTTGAGAATCTAGATTATTGAAACTCAGCTATATTTTAAAGAAGTCAATTGCAAATGTTTTGTTCTGGGTCTAACACAGTACCCAGATTCTTTGCTCTAAAAAATAGTGCAACAGGAAGTATCTGCTCTCCTTGCTAGTACCAGAATGGAACCAAGCCGAGTGCCAGCAACCAGGTTCATCTGAAACTAATTTTTATATTGGGAGAAATAAACTGATCTTATAAAGAGTGGAAGATTGTTGAAATTACTCTCCTGCTGAGCAGACAAAACATGGACACCAGATTTGACTTGCATTGGGAGAGAGAGAGTTCAGGGTGAGATTGAGCAAACAGATTGAGGGGTTTGGAAGGGATAGGAAGTTGAGAAATGGAGGAGAGCATCATAATAATGTGGGTGATGAGAGATTTACAAGAAATCCATGCTTCAGTGCTTCAAGTTTTATGTTAATTTTATATTTAGAGCTTTGAGACCAGAGCTTTTAGAAAAGACACTCCATGAATGCATACATTCTGCGGAGATTACACTATTCCTCAACTTGAGGGATAGGGTGCAAGCCCATCCAAGTCACTGATGAAACAGATTTGCAGAATTCCTAAACTCCAGAAAGATGCAGGTTTGCTTCTTTGCTTAGCTCTAAATCATGGATGGTAAAGGCTTGCTTCACTAAAAAATGGTCTCTGGTATAACTACTGATGGTTGTGCCATGCAAAATTATATTCAGAAAAAAAGCATAAGTGACCTCAAGTGCTCACTAGTCAAAGCTGTTGTTCCAAAAGAATATACTAAACATAAATATATTCACATTAATTTTGTCTTTTGCGCTTGCTATTTAATTCTGTACTTTTTAAACACAGATTTCTGCAACTTGAGAGTTACATAATCACTGTAATTTAGTTGCAGCTCTAATTTTGTTGGTCACTGACTTGGCAAAGACTTGAATTTAAAAATGTGGTTTTAGAAAACTTGTAATGCTTTATACATTGAGTATACTCTTTATGACACTTGGTCCATACTGCCTTGACTCCAGAAACTGTACAATTTTATAAGTAATGAAATACAAGTTAGGATATTATGTTGGTATTATACATGGTAGTGTAACTAGAAATCTCCATAATTATTATGCATGTTATTCTCTTTCTGGAATAAGTTCTGCATGGATTTTATTTTTTATGGGCTTAATCCAATATTCTAAATTGGTCCAAATTTTCCTTTGTTAGACTGAGTCTGAAACTTATGGCAGTAGTGCTATGTCCTAATTCTACCTCTAGCTGTGCTGCAGGACAAAGCCAGCTCGTGTGATCAGGATTCAGCAGTGAGGCTGATGTGTGATTGAAATTTAGTAGTGGAGCAGTTGTGCTTAGTACTTGAATTAACACTGAGAAGCGGCTGGTATTCTTATCTCATGCCCATTTACTGATTTGCTTCTGAGCTTCTCTTGGAGGAGCTGAAGCTGTGTTGACACCAGGGCTGACCTGCCCTACTCTACGCAGGGCTAAATAACCCCCACATAGCTGAAGGAAGGAGGGCCCTTCCCTGATTTCCCATGACTTGGAGAAGTGTCAGCATCTGGTCGTAGTTAGTGAACCACAATGAAGAGGCAAACTCTGTCAACATGAATTGTCTTAAGTGTAGCATGGCAACTTCTATAGAAATAAAAATGGCACCACTGGCTCCTTCCTTTTCCTTACATGTATAGGTTGAGTATTCCTAATCTGAAAATCCAAAATCTAAAGCACTCCAAATTCTACAACTTTGTGAGTGCAGATATGATGCTCAAAAGAAATGCTCATTGAGCATTTCAGGTTTTAGATTTTTGGATTAGGGATGCTCAACAGGTAAGAATAATATACACATTCCAAAATTACCACCCCCCCCAAAAAAAAAAAGAATCCCAAATCTGAAATACTTCTAGCCCTAAGCATTTTGGATAAGGGATACTCAATCTGTATATGGTACTCTGGGATACATACCTGGGAGAGGAAAGAGAAACACCGTGTTTCTCCCATATCAGATAAAGAATGTTGTAATTCACAGTTCAAGTAAAGTGGGAAGTAGGTGGTGGGTGAGCATCTTTTTATCATTTATTCACTCACGTAACCAGTATTTACTGAGTTCCTATCTGGTTCCAGGCCCTGTTCCGAGGGTAAAACGTACAATTCTTGCCTTCCTGAAGCCTACATTCCACTAGGGGAGTTGGGGATAAAGAAGCCAATGGTATGTGTAGGATACATTACGTATTTATAACATAGTGTAGTTACCCTTTCTGGATATAAATAAGTGCAGAGTGTAATGTGTCATATATAATATAATACACAGGATATTTTTTTTCAAATCCCAGACTTAGATGTCAGGAAATTGCAGGGGAACAGCACTCTTTTGATTGACTTCTGCTACACTTCCCTGTCCTCTCTCAGTTATAGTTTATCTCCGTCTGCCACCTTCCTTTCATGCTATAGCCAGAGCTTTTATCTTGTGTATTAAAATAAAGGAAACTTTTTCTTTCACTCAGCTCACTGTTTTATGGTCCATTTGACCATATCCATTTGTTTAGCAAAAAATCATAATTCTTTTGCCTTTTTTACTTTTGCCCTTTTTTATTGTGGAATTTTAATTCACATGAAAAATACTCATCATCAAGCCTGGGCAACATAGCAAGGCCCTATCTCTACAAAAAAAATTTTTTTTTTTTATTAGCTGGACATGGTGGCTCAGGTCTATAGTCCCAGCTACTCAGGAGACTGAGGCGGGAGGATCGCTTGAGCCCAGGAGGTCAAGGCTGCAGTGAGCTATGGTTGCACCACTGTACTCCAGCCTGAGTGACAGAGCCAGACCCTGTCTCTGAAAAAAAAAAAAAAAATCTGGCCAGGCATAGTGGCTCACACCTGTAATCCCAGCACTTTGGGAGGCTAAGGCAGGTGGATCACCTGAGGTCAGGAGTTCGGGACCAGCCTGGCCAATATGGTGAACCACCGTCTCTACTAAAAATACAAAAATTAGCTGAGTATGGTGGCGGGCACCTGTAATCCCAGCTACTCAGGAGGCTGAGGCAGGAGAATCACTTGAACCCAGGAGGCAGAGGTTGCAGTGAGCCGAGATTGTGCCATTGCACTCTAGCCTGGGCAACAAGAGTGAAACTACATCTCAAAAGAAAAAAAAAATCCTTATCATTGCATTCATAAGTTGACTTGAGATTCGGTTTCTTCATCATCAGTAGAATGTGTGCGGGAGAAGATTAGGGAAACTTGTGGTAGTCAGATTCCTAGGGGTCACCATCTCTGTCCCATGGCCCATGGGGGAAAACCTTGTGGTCTCTGACTTTGCATCACCTCTTTTCCATGCCTCCTTCCTTGCTGCACTCGGCCAGGAACAACTGTGCTCTCTCAGGCGTGTGCCCAGGCCAAGCAAGGGCTTGTGTGACTGCAGTGGAATCCGGCACACCCCACATCTCTAGGCTCCCTGTGCACTCCATCCTGTTCACATGATCCAGCGGCCATGTTCATCTAGCAGGGACCCCAAGGAGCCCAGCCACACAGCCAGCAGCTTATAGGACCTGGGCACCTTTCCCTCCAGTGTTGGCCAGTCTTGGTTAGTCATGGCTAATTAGGCCTCCAAACAATGGCCAAAATCACTCCCTGAAGTATTGTCTTTTAGAAAGCATCCTCATTCATTCCTTCATTTGATGGATATTTATTGTCTACCTGTGTGCCATCCACTATTCTAGGTACTGGGGCCTTGTCGGTGAAGAACAACAAAAGATCCCTGCTTACTTGGAGGCAATAAACTAATAGATAACTAAGATGTTAGAAAGTGTGATAAAGGCCACGCACGGTGGCTCACACCTGTCATCCCAGCACTTTGGGAGGCTGAGGCGGGTGGATCACTTGAGGTTAGGAGTTCCAGACCAGCTTGGCAAACATGGTGAAACCCTGTCTCTACTAAAAATACAAAAATTAGCTGGTTGTAGTAGTGCACGCCTGTAATTCCAGCTATTCAGGAGGCTGACGCACATGAATTGTTTGAACATGGGAAGTGGAGGTTTCCGTAAGCCAAGATCACACCACTGCGCTCCAGCCTGGTGACAGAGCAAGACTGTCTCAAAAATAAAAAATAAAAAAAAAAAGTGAGATAAACTCTATGAAAAAAAAGAAAAGGTAGAGCACAGTATGGGGCAGTATGGGGGACCTGAAGAGTAGAGCAAGAAGTGGGAAGCTGCTTTGATGCTAACTGGGATGGTCAGAATTGGCTATTCTGCTTCTGTAAGTGAACTAAAATTTTCTGTCTGAGTGAAGAAATGAAGCCATATGAAGTGCCTGTCATGTTCAAACTGGTCTTCTACTGGCTAAGTGATAAAAGCCCATCAATAAATAGGTAAGGGAGCATGAGATGGCAGCCGAAGACTTTCTTCCAACTGTCAACGTGAATTCTATTGTCCAGACAAGAATAAAAAATCAGATACAGTACAACACCAAGAGTTGTAAACACTTCATGTAAACTATGGACTTCGGATGATAATGATGTAAGAGTTCATCAGTCGTAACAACCATCCAGTCTGGTGCAGAAGATTGGCAGTGGTAGACGCTGGGGGCTGGTGTGAGGGAGACAGGATATAAATGAAAACTCTCTGTGTAATCTTTTTGGGAACCTAAAACTGCTCTTAAAAATAAAGTCTTTTTAAAAACTCAGACATATTTTTGGCATTACCGTTTTTTTTATTGGAAAGGAAAAATGAAAACCTTTCATTTTATTAATAATTCTATATTCCACTCCTGTATTGTATTTTCTTCTCTTGGATGATGATGGTATATTATTTCTCACTTTTCAAAATAATAACCTGGACTGAGTATGGGATCAGCAGCTTCTGCTCCTAGTTTTCAAAAACAATTCTACTATTTGATTGAAAAATTGAGCACTGCAAGATTGGAAGGGGGCTTCTTGTCACATCTAACCTGAACTCTGACTCCCACAGTATACCCAAAGCATCCCCAAAGCATTCAGGAATCAAGTCCTATTGCTAAACATCTACAGAGACTCTAATCCTGTAACCTTCTTGGGTATTTACTGTAAATCACTCCTTGCTTACACATTCATCTGAAATGGAAACTGGTAAAAATTGCCAGTTTGTTGACATGTCCTGAGAGTGGTGATATCACAACCGAGAGAAGATGGATTCAAACTCTCAGGCTAATTTTGTATTCATTGGGAACCAGAAAACATAATAAAGACAACATTGCCAAATCAAAAAAGTAACAAATTGGGAGCAGACGTGGGGTTTGTTTTCACACTTTTAGGTCCATTTTCTATGAACGAGGGAGAGTGAAAGCGTCAAGTCATACACAGTGCCCCAAGGCAGTTGGTGGTTTTGTGGCATGGATATAGAACTTTCTATCTATCACCGAAGAGAAAATGTTTTTGAAAACGATTTAGCCAAGTGGGACGCCGAAGAACTCTGACGCAGTAATATATTACATGTGGTGTGCTCAGCCCAAGATTTTCAGGTTTTTAGGAGTCTTCGGGTCTGAAACTGAAAACTCTACTAAGAGATGATGATTTTAGTATTTCTTAGTAGAGAGAATTTTAACAACAGAATCCACTCTCTTCCATGTGTGAAAAGAAAAAGGATCATACACCATTCTAGGTAAAGAAAGAAAGTGGCTTCCAGCTATAAAAGCTACTGTTCACACTCACTCTTCCTGTGAATGTACTTCTGCAGAAGTGAGTGAAAATGGATGTTTAAATCATTAGGGAGAGAGCTGAGGAAATTTTTCTGGAATGAGTTGCTTTTGGACTTGAAATGCAGATTTTCCATGCGTTGCCTGATTGTCTTCCATATATCAACATTTGTATAAAGAAATTCATAATAGTAGCAAAAAATTTGAGAGCTCTTCGTAAGCCTTTTTTTTTTTTTTTTTTAAATCACTGCTGACCTTTTCAAACCCCAGAGCTATGGAAATCATCTGTTCATAGAAGGAGAAGTAAACACTTTCCTTGCAGCCAAAAAAATAGGCACAAGACTGCCAGAAAGTGAAGTCTGTGACTAGGCTAGCTGACCCTGCATACCTTATACTGACATCCACTCGTGCTCTGGGCTCTGGGCATCCTACATCTATTTTGGTGACTCCTTTGATGTCAACAACCCGAGTTCTTTTTAGATCATGGAAGGTTATTGTAAGCAGTGTTTCTGTACTTGAGACCTGAATTGTAATGCTTCATACACATGTTCTGGAAACAGTTACTTTTTAGACATCGGATAGAATATTAAGCGACTATCTTGGTCTCCTACTGTGAGTGGACTGGAGATACATTATATATCTGATTGCATGATTTTATTAAAACAGTGTCTAGTTAATGTATAATAGCATTCACTGAGTTCTTATTACAAGCCAGGCACTATGCTAAGTGCATTGCACCTGCTTTCTCATTTAATCTTCACAATAAGCCTGTTAAGTAGGTTAAGTATTAATTGGTTTGATTTTGGCTGCAACAAACAGCTTAGAATGAGGAAATTTATTATACGAATCAGAAGTATAATACAAGATTGTTACCGCTTGCCTCCTGTCGTCCCTATTTAAATGCTGTTTCCATAGTGAACCGGTTTCTGACCATCCTTTCTCAGATTCACTCACCCTGTAATGAATGAATTCACTTCCTGTTCTTTCTTCTTTTTGCTTTTTTATTTCTTTACCACCTTATTCTACTTCTTTACCTTGTTTATTGTTCTTTGTCACACTCCATTGCTAGACTTTAAGGCCAGTGAAATAGGGATTGTTTCCTGTATTTTTTACAGCTCTGTATGCCATTGGGAATACAGACGCTACTCAATTTATGATACTCAACCTATATGAGGTAATATGAGGACATAACCCTATCATAAATGGAAAGTCAAAAATGCATCAAGTACACCTAACCTACCAAACATTATAGCTTAGCCTAGCTTGCTTCTAGCATGTTCTAAACATGCTCAGAACACTTACACTAGCCTATAGTTAGGCAAAACGATCTAGTACAAAAAAAAACAATTTTATAATAAAGTGTTGAATATCTCATGTAATTTATTGTACTGAAAGTGACCAACAGAATGGTTGTATGGGAACTTGAAGTACAGTTTCTACTGAATGCATATTGCTCTTGTACCATCAAAAAGTAAAAAAATCGACTGGGCGCGGTAGCTCATGCCTGTAATCCCAGCACTTTGGGAGGCCAAGGCAGGCAGATCACCTGAGGTCGGGAGTTTGAGACCAGCCTGGCCAACATGATGAAACCCCATCTCTACTAAAAATGCAAAAAATTACCCAGACGTGGCATGCACTTGTAGTCCAGCTACTTGGGAGGATGAGGAAGGAGAATCACATGAGCCCGGGAGGCAGAGGTTGCAGTGAGCTGAGATCACACCATTGCATTTCAGCCTGGGTGACAGAGCAAGACTCCATCTCAAAACAAACAACCAAACAAAAAGTCCTAAGTGAAACTATCCTAGGTTGGAGACCATCTATAATCAGTTGGGGCACAATACGTATTTGGCAAATGAATCAAGGGAGAAAGGGACGGTCTGTAGCTCATCCTGGACTATTAGGAAACGTTCTTAATAAGATTACTCCAAACGGAATGTGATGTACACTTCTGTGAAGCCTTCCCTATTTTTTGAAGACTTGATTCTCTAATGCACACCCTGCATAACTAGTGGGTGTAGTAGTGGTTAAGAAGTTATGCTGGTGAGTTTGGGTACATGGGCTGGAGCTCTTTTTCCAGCACTTCCAAGCTGTGTGAACTGAGATAAGTTACTAAACCTTGAGTGCTTCAGTTCCCCCTCTGTACAGTAAGGATAATAGTAGCTCCCAAATGGAGTCGATGTGTGTTGGCAAGTATCCACTGAGAATGGAGTAGCCCATGGAACATACTCAATGAATAGTGAGCTGGTGTTACTATTGTAGCACTTCTTACACTAGTACCTTAGTTATAGCAGTCCTTCCTTATCTGCAGTTTTACTTCATGTGGTTTTAGTTACCATGGTCAACCACAGCCTACAAATATTACAGTATTTTTAGAGAGACTACAATCACATAACTTTTGTTACAGTATATTGTTACAATTGTCCTGTTTTATTATTACTATTAATTCTTACTCTGCCTAATTTATAAATTAAACTTTATCATAGGTATGTATGTATATATGTAAGTATGGGGGAAAAAAACATAGTATATATATGGTTCAGTAATATTTGCAGTTCCAGGCACCCATTGGGGATTTTGGAACATACCCTCCCCCAATAAAAAGGAATGACTGTATTGTCATTGGTTTCCTTACTATGTGAACATCTAAAAGGAGGGAAACATTTAACAACCATTTTATTTTTGTATTGTCAATGCTTACAACATATATAACATGCTGATTAAATAAGTATTTGTGAATGGAATTGTATGGTATTTCCAAGTTCATGTCCTGATATTGATGATTACCATATTCTATCTTTTTTTTTTGAAACGGAGTCTCCTTCTGTCGCCCAGGCTGGAGTGCAGTACCGAGACCTTGGCTCACTGCAATCTCCGCCTCCCAGGTTCAAGTGATTCTCCTGCCTCAGCCTACCGAGTAGCTGGGATTACAGGCTTGTGCCACTATACCCGGCTAATTTTTCTTTTTTTATGTTTAGTAGGGATGGGGTTTCACTGTGTTAGCCAGGATGGTCTCTATCTTCTGACCTTGTAATCTGCCCACCTCAGTCTCCCAAAGTGCTGAGATTACAGGTGTGAGCCACCGTGCATGGCCTCTATTTTTAAATCCCGAATTTATCTTAAATCATATAGTATAGTAACTCATTTATATATAATGTGCTTTAATTCTTCACCCTTTGTTTTCCCTAAGAGTTTCATATGACTCTTTTCCATTCACCGACGAAGTAGTTCCAGCTTTAAGTCATTCCCCGTATCAAGGGCTAGTAAGCTGACAGCCAGCACTGATGCTTGTTTGCATTTGAGCATTGGAGCTGTTATTTCTAGAGGTACACTGTCTATTTTCTGTGGTTTTATAACTGATCTTTCTTGGCCTTCTATTTGAATATAGAAAGAGAAAAATTAGAATAGTGAAAAAAGTGAGAATTTTTTGGCTGATTTTATGTTGCCTCTGAGGCCTAAGTGTCAAAAAGATGAATCTGGGGTTTGATATGTTTGGCCTGTGTGTAGGGCTTTCTCCCAGTCCTCACTGGCAGCACCTTTTAGTGTAAGAAAAGCTATATGAAAAGAGAAAGTGTACAGCATGGATCTAAATTTAGAAGACATTTATTTTTCTTAATCCCAGATATAAATATGTAAAACTATTACATTAATTCCAAGACTATCCAATGGTTATATATAATTATGTAAAGACAAAGTAATAGAGCATTTTGAAAACTTAGAACAGTGTAAAACAAAATGTATATTTCACATTTATCTTTTGTGAGTAATTAGAAGAAATTTGCAAATGAAGTTAAGATTTTCCCTTAATATATAAAGAACTTTTTCTGAACATCGTGGAATTTATTTATAATGGAGCTAAAACACTCCACTTTTTTGAAATTGTTCCTTGTGTCATAGTAAACTGTAATTCTTTACCTACAGGAGTAGAAAGGTGGATTTTGGGGGCTTTCTACTTTTTTTCCTTTACACATTTTAGAAGTATTTCTTTTCTATAACAAATTCAAATCTTCCTCATACACTTTTTCTGTTGTATACACTGTCAGCCCATAGTAGAAAGAAATAGGAAGAAACTATCTTTAAATTTAGAAATATACTTTGATTCTCTTTCTGTAAAGAATCACAGATGACTTATAGTGTCTATAGATTTTGCTTTTGTTAAAAAATAAAAGTGTTTTGTGTTTCATTAAATATATACTCCTTTTCGATCTAATTCAGAATATTGCTTTAAAATGTCCCAGATACTCAGTTTTGAATTTTCATGTATAATATCAAGGTTTTATTATAATTGAACAAACATCTGGCACACTCAATGGCTTTCTCACGCAGCACCTCTCAACTCCACCCCGTTTCTCCATTCATGGAGTGGGAAGATATTATCCCCAGCACAAACTGCGTGTTTGCAAAGCTGTTAATGACACAAATGCCCTTTCCAGATACAAAACCTGAGCTTTGTGAGCTCCCTCCCTCAGTGAGGAAAACTGTTTAGAACAAACCACTTTCCCCATTTTCTTGGTCATTCACTGAATGAGCTTGTTTATACAGTTCAAAATGTAAATGCTGGCATGCTTTTATGAGATTAAAAAGAAACACTTAATCTAAAGTGACTTCAATCATGAAGATATTCATTCTTGACCTTATTTGGGATGATAAAGAGAGAATCTTCTATACATTTACCCTGCTTCTTTGTCTTCAAGGCCTATTGGAAATGAGAATGAGGGATGTTGTTTATTTATTTATTTGTTTATTTATTTATTTGGAGGCGGAATCTCAAAATGAGAATGAGGGATGTTATTTATTTATTTATTTATTTATTTATTTATTTATTTATTTGGAGGCGGAATCTCGCTCTGTCACTCAGGCTGGAGTGCAGTGGTGCAATCTCAGGTCATTGCTGCCTCCGCCTCCTGGGTTCAAGCGATTCTCCTGCCTCAGCCTCCCCGGTAGCTAGGATTACAGGCATGCACTACCTGTAATTTTTTTGTGGCTAATTTTTGTGTTTTCTTAATAGAGAAGGGTTTCACCATGTTGGCCAGGCTGGTCTGAAACTCCTGACCTCAGGTGATCCGCTCACCTCAGTCTCCCAAAGTGCTGGGATTACAGGCATGAGCCATTGCACCTGGCTGATATAATTCAAATACTTTTAAAATTCTTAGGACTCTTGGATGTTCAAAAAAATCAAAATGTTTAAAAATGCATTTTATATTTTATCCTTCTGTAAATAAACATTTACTGTTTATTTTTAAACATCTGAAAGGTCATGTGGAGTGGGGAAAGGAACCAGGCCTGGGAGCCCACTCTTAGTGGTTCAGATAGACTCTGGGAAGGCGATGAGTCCAGTGAGGGCCCTGGATGCCTGGACTGATCCAGACCCTGTGTCTCCTTATGAATGCTTTGCTGTAAACTATGACCTATATTTTGAACATGAAACAGGTCTTACTTCCGTCTTCTATTATTTTTTAAAACATTCATAATTCCAAAGCCTGGTGTCTTAGAATTATTATTAGGATTGCATTCTGTTCTGAATACATAACAATGCTGTTATAATTCTAAGAAAATGATTTTTTTTTAAATTCCACGATAATTCTCCATCACCTTCTACAAGACTGAAGAACAGTAGAATACTGAAGACAGAGGATTCCAATAACTCCCATGACATAGAGTGGGTCATGTACAAATGGAGTTGAGTTTTTAAGGAAAAATATATTAAATTACATATGTTTCTTATTTTTGCGTATATTCCCATTTTTAAAAAAGTAGCTTGACTTCATTTTGCATTTGGAGAAAAATAAGTTACAGGGTATTAGAATGTCTTACAGTAAGCAGATAGGAAGTAGTGGTCAAGATGACTACTC
The DNA here is from genome assembly GCF_047675955.1 of Chlorocebus sabaeus. Taxonomy (NCBI): domain Eukaryota; kingdom Metazoa; phylum Chordata; class Mammalia; order Primates; family Cercopithecidae; genus Chlorocebus; species Chlorocebus sabaeus. Next base: position 33,025,067 of record NC_132917.1, read on the forward strand.
AGAGTGCCTTAATATTTCAGTCTAATGTATATGCCACAATACCTCTAACCCATGGGAAATAGAAAAGCAAAGTTAGATTTTGAAATGTTAAGAGAGTCTAACCAGGAAATGCAGCAGTGTGGATTATCTCTTTTTTTTCCAGTACACATTGAAGTTGGTATTTAAAATGCATGTAGAGGACTGGGTGCAGTGATTCACACCTGTAATCCCAGCACTTTGGGAGGCTGAGTTGGGTGGATCACAAGGTCACCAGTTCGAGACCACCCTGACCAACATGGTGAAATCCCGTCTCTACTGAAAATACAAAAACTAGCTGGGCATGGTGGTGGGCGCCTGTAATCTCAGCTACTTGGGAGGCTGAGGCAGGAGAATTACTTGAAACTGGAAGGTGGAGGTTGCAGTGAGCCGAGATGGCACTACTGCACTCTAGCCTGGGCAACAAGAGCGAGACTCCGTCTCAAAAAAATAAATAAATAAAAATAAATAAAATAATAAATTGCATGTAGAAAAGTGCTTAAATTATAAGGCAACCAACCGCTTGACAAGCATTTATAGTGAGCATACCTGGTAACCAGCCCCCTGAACCTCCCTCAAACTTCCTCCTGATTATTCCCCACCTTCATATCCAATACTCATACGTAGCACTTACCACTATCCTGACTTCATTACTGTAGATTCGTTCTGCCTGGTGTATTAGTCTGTTCTCACAGTGCTATGAAGAAATACCCAAGGCTGGCTAATGTATAAAGGAAAGAGGTTTTATTAACTCACAGTTCATTGCTAGGGAGGCCTCAGGAAACTTACAGTCATGGTGGAAGGCAAAAGAGGAGCAGGTACCTTCTTTACAGGGCGGCAGGATGGAGTGAGTGCAAGCGGGGAAAATGTCAGACACTTATAAAATCATCAGATCTCATGAGACTCACTATCACGAGAACAGCATTGGGGAAACCGCTCCCATGATCCACTTGCCTCCACCTGGTCCTGCCCTTGACACTTGGGGATTATGGGGATTACAATTCAAGGTAAGATTTTGGGTGGGGACACAGCCAAACCATATCACCTGGTTTTGAACATTAGCTACATGTTATCATAATATGTACTCCTTTGTGTCTGGCTTCTTTTATGCTACATTGTATTTGTAAGTTTCATCTGTCTTGTCATATGTAGTAGTCCATTTATTTTCATTGCTATATAGTATTTCATTGTATACTACATTATGTATCCATTCTACTGTTAATGGTCATTTGGCTTGCTTCCTATGTGAGGCTGTTGTGAATATACTTCCTGTCAATATTCTTGAATGTGACTTTTAGTGGGCATAATCACTAATTTCTCTTGGATATCACTAAGAAGTGTAATTTCTGGGTGATAGAATATATGTATGTTTCACTTGCATATATATGGCTGGTTTTTCAGAGTACCAGTTTACACTGCTACCAGGAAAAGGTAAGAGTCTCAGATCCACATTATCGTCAATAATTGGTATTGTCATTCCTCTTAAGGTTTCACCATACTGAGTAAAGGTATCTCGTTGCGGTCTCAATTTGTGTTTCCCTTGTGAAGATATAGCTTTAACAATTTGTCATACCCTTATTGGCTCTTTGGATATTGTTTCTGTTATCTGATTCTGTGTAACAAACTTCTTCAAACTGAAGTGCTCAAAACAACTATTTTAATGGCAACTTCAGGTGAACTCAAGTTGTTAATTTTAATGAAGTCCAGTGTTTTAATTATTTTATTTCAGATCAGTATTTTTTATGTCCAGAATCTTTGCAAACCCTAAAGTCATTAAGGTAGTTATGTTGTCTTCTAAAAGCTTTATTGTTTTACATTTTAAATTTGGATTTGTAAGGCCCCTGAAATTTTTTTGCATATGGTGAGAAATAGGGGTCAAGATTTCTTCATTTCCTAAATGGACATCAAATTAGGTCATCACTATTTATTGAAAAGAGTGCCTTTTTCCCACTGATCTGAAACTTTTTTATTAACTATGGGGTCAGATGTGTATGAATATATTTCTGTATTATTCATATTATTTAATAGGTTATCTGTCTTTGTACGAATAGTACGTTGTCTTAGTTACAGTAGCTTTATAATGAATTTTAATGTTTTGTGCTGTCAATTCTAAATTCTTTACTTCTGTTCTTGAGATTGTCACAGCTATTCTTGGCCCTTTGCATTTCTATATAAATGTTATAATCGGGTGATCAATTTTTACAAAACTCTGCTGGGATTTTGATTGGAATTGAGTTGAATCAATAGATCTATTTGGGGAGGGTTGGCATTTTACAGTATTGAGTCATCTAATCAGTGAATATGACACACCCCTCTATTAGGGTTTCTTTCGTTTGTCTTAGTGTTTTGTTGGAGATTTTTGTATAAAGTCTTGCACAGCTTATTTAAGACTTATTCCTAGGTCTTCAATATTTGCATGTGGTTGTGAATGGTATTAAATTTTTTTTACCCTTATAATTGTTTGTTACTAGTATATAGAGCTAAATTTGATTATTGTACATTGAACTTGTATCCATGACCTTGCTAAATCTACTTGTTAATTCTAGCAGTTTATATGCAGATTTCTTTGCATCTCCTACATATACAATTATGTTGTGTAAGTAATGCTAGTTTTATTCTTTCTCTTCTGATAAGCATATTTTTATTTCCTTTTCGTGTCTTACTGTACTGTCTAGGACCTCTACTGCAATGTTGACTAGAATTGGTGACAGCTTGCTTGTCTCTTTCCTGATATCAGCATTTAATATGATGCTTGCCATAGGTTTTTTTTTCTTTATAGATATTCTTTATCAGAGAAAGAAGTTCCCTTATATATCTGGTTTGCTAATGTTCTTTATCATGCTTGGTTTTGAATTTTAACAGATGGTTTTTCTGCATCTATTGAAATAATTGTTATTTTCTTCTTTATTCTGTTAATGTGGTGAATTACGCTGACTGGATTTTAAAACAAGATAAAAATTTGTTTTCCTTATAGCAGTCTAAGCTTCAGTAATCTAGGACTGATAATGTAGGTCTATAATTCAGGGACCCAGACAGTATCTATTTTATTGCTTTGCTTTTCTGGACTCATGTTTTCTCTATCATGGTCTCAAAAAAAAAAAAAAATATTTGAAGAATTCACCAGTAAGGCCATTTGTGCCTGGAATGTCTGTTTTTGCTTTGTTTTGTTTTTGTGCCTATGCGTTATAAAGGTTTTTAAATTGCAGTTAAGATTTCATTAGTAGATAAAATAATATTCAGACTTTTGACTTTTCTTGTCAGTTTCAGTGAGTTTTGTTTTTCGAGGAATTTATCCATTTAGGTAAAATTTCATGTTTATTTGCACAAAGTTATCTATAATATCCTCTTCTCTGTATATATGTAGTGATGTCTTTTTTAAAATTTTAGCAGTTTGTGCTTCTGTTTCACCCTTGATCAGTTTTCCTAGGGTTATTAGTCATTTCAAAGAAACAACTTTTATTGATTTTTTTCTCTTTGTTTTCTATCTTATTCATTTTTGCTTTTATATCTATTATTTTTTCTATATTTTGTGTATTTACATTTTGGGGTTTAAATTGTCTTTATTTCTAACTACTTGAAGTAGATATTTAAATCATTAGATTATCAATCTTCTAATGTTTGTATTTATAGGTATATATTTATTTCTAAGAATGGCTTTATCTGAATCCACAAGTTTTGATATGTTGTATTTTGTTATTTACATAAAATATTTCTAAAGTTCATTGTCATTTTTTTCCTTTGACCAATGAATTATTTAGAAGTGTTTTGCTAAATATCCAGATGTTTGGGTATTTTCTAGTTAACTTTTTGTTACTGATTTCTACCTTAAAACCACTATGGCCAGAGAATATACTCTAAATAACTTCAATCCTTGAAATTTGTTATGGCACAGAATATTATGAATTTTAGTAAATAGTCTTTGTCTACTTGAAAACAATGTGTGTATGTATATAGACCAGCCAGGATGGTCTCGATCTCCTGACCTTGTCATCTGCCCACTTCGGCCTCCCAAAGTGCTGGGATTACAGGCGTGAGCCACTGTACTTGGCCAACTTGCATTTATTATCGATAAGGCTGACCACTTGTATATCTAGCTACTTTCTTCTCACAATGTTTTTTTTTTTTTGCCTGAGGTAGAATATTAGTGTTTTCTAACTGATTATGTGTATTAAGTATAATAATCATTTGTCAATGTTTTACAGATAGTTCCCTCATTCTTTAACTTGCCTTTTAATTTTATAGTGCTTTTTTTTTTTAACTGCTCTTTGTTATTTTCCTATTCTGTTGTAATCACTTTTGTGTATTTATCTGTATTTCTTATAGTATTTTATCTCTTATGGTGTTATTTTATATTTAAGTCTTTCATACATCTAAAATATAAAATTGAGCTTTTTTTTTTTTTTTTTTTTTTGAGACGGAGTCTTGCTCTGTCGCCCAGTCTAGGCTAGAGTGCAGTGGCGCGATCTGCAAGCTCCGCCTCTCAGGTTCACGCCATTCTCCTGCCTCAGCCTCCCAAGTAGCTGGGACTACAGACGCCCACCACCATGCCTGGCTAATTTTTTTGTATTTTTAGTAGAGACGGGGTTTCACCATGTCAGCCAGGATGGTCTCGATCTCCTGACCTCGTGATCCACCCGCCTCGGCCTCCCAAAGTGCTGAGATTACAGGCATGAGCCACTGCGCCCAGCTGCTTTTTTTTTTTTTTTTTTAAGACAGAGTTTCGCTTTTGTCTCCCAGGCTGGAGTGCAATGGTGTGATCTCTGCTCACTGCAACCTCCGCCTCCAGGGTTCAAGTGATTCTCCTACCTCAGCTTCTCTAGTAGCTGGGATCACAGGTACCCACCACCACGCCTGGCTAATTTTTGTATTTTTGTTAAAGTTTCACCATATTGGCCAGGTTGGTCTCGAACTCCTGACCTCAGGTGATCCGCCCATCTCGGCCTCCCGAAGTGCTGGGATTACGGGCGTAAGCCATTGTACCTGGCCTAAACATTTTCTTGCTCATCATTTCGTTATCTTCCTTCTGAAGAGCTTTTCAAGCCTGCCTTTGATAATTTCTAATACAAGTTCCTACATTGTGAATCCCATTTTTAAAACTACCTTCCAGGCAGCTTTAATGTAACCATTGCTGTTGAGTGAGATGATAATTGACTGGGTCACCAATTATTTTTCTAGCCCAGCTCCATTGCCGTAGTGGTTCTTTGTTCTGTGCTGTGGTTTTGGTGATGTTTCATCTTTTTAGAGTCTTCATAAATATTTATGGAGGGACAACAAGAGGTTGTATGAGTAGACACATTTTTCAGCATAAGGTTGGGTCAAGAAAGTTTCCAGGAGTCTCCCACTGAACCCTAAAGGGCTTGGAGGACAGATGAAAGTTATCTGGGTAAAAACTATAACATAGATGCAATAGGAGGGAGTGTGCAGAATAAATGCCACAAGCAAACATTTGGAAACATGAAATACTGCATAGGATTAGGGACACTGTAAGTAAATTCGTTTTGGTTGAACATGTGAGGGGAAAAGTGATATACTGTGTAAGGTATCGCTGAAGAGGTAGGCAAGGGCTGGATTGCAGAGGACTTGCTTGCTTGCACCAAACAAGTATTCATTGCATACCTATTATGTGCCAGACCTTATTCTAGACTATGGACATACATCGATGAGCAAAACAGACATGGGTTCTGCCATCTGGGACCTGCACATGCAGGGAACAAGCAGTAAACAAATAAGCTTTCCAAAAGGTATATGACCACAAATTACACTAGTATGAAGGGAAGAATAGGATTAATGAGAGGGAGGAGGAGGGAAAACTGTTTTGACTAAAGGATCTCTCTAAAGAAACAGCGTTTGAGCTGAGGTCAGGGCAAAGCCTCTGAGACAGAGAACTTGGTGCACTCAAGGGAGTGGAAAAGGCCATGCCTGGTCCTGAGAGAGGAGGTGTAATCTATAACCATCCCTAAATACATCTCTCATCTGATCTTGAAAGCTGAGCAGGGTCGGGCCTCATTAGTACTCAGATGGGAGAGAGAGGCTCAGCAAGGGTAGGGCTGGGGAGGCAGGAACAGAATTTGCAACTTCCCACAGGAAATGTAAAGAGTTTGGGTGCTATTCTAAGTGTAACTGAAATAGACTGATAGATTCAGAGCAGGACAGTGATATACTATATTTCCTCTTTCTAAAAAGATGCACATTTTTTCACCTTTAATACTAGGGCACTTCCTACAGTTGAAGTGATTTTTAAAAAGCAGTACAAAATAGTTCAATTTGTAGAGTTTTTTTTTTTCTTTCCTAGTGGTACAGAAAATGATTGTGTTCTTTATAATGAGTGGAGTCTTTTATTTGATTCAATTCAGTAATTTATATATTTTTAAGTACAGTGTTTCTGTTTTCCAGGTTGCTTTTTGGGAGTGGGATTAGAGGAGCAGGAGAAAACTCAGGATATGTTCTAGGATATTGTTATAATAGCTCAGGCCAGACATATTGGTAGCTCAGGCTAGAGCAGTGGCAACGTGATGGAGAGAAATGAATGACTCAAAAAATGCTTTGGAGAGAGAGCCTAGTGCTAGATTAGAACACAGAGTTGAACCAGATATAGGACATGGAGGAGAAGAACTGTTGAAGAAAGGTCATAAGTCCTGGCTTTAGCAAGTTGGTATTTGGTGGCACTATTTGCTGACATGGTAAAAAAAAAAAAAAAAGAAAAAGAAAAAAAAAAGAAGCAGTTTTTTTGTAAAGATCAACAGAGTGATTTGGTTATACTAAATTAGAGTTGCCTGTGAAAATCCATGTGGGTATGTCCCATAAGGAATTGGATCAGGTTAATTCTAATGTTCAGAAGAGAAGTCTAGTCTGGAGATAAAAACTGGAAATCATCAGATCTAGACCGTATTGGAAACCATCAGAATGGGTGAGGCCACCAAGAGAGATCATAGAATGAGAAAAAAAGAAGGTCTAGAACTAAGCTCTGAGAAACTCCAACATGTAGGGGTCAAGTAAAAGAGACCCTCTAGTAGTCCAGGGAGTAAGAGGAAACACAGGAGGATATGGTACTATAGAATCCAAGGGAAAAGAGTTCTTCAAGAAGGAGAGAGTGGTCAGCTGCATTGAATGCTACTGAGAGCTCTACTAAGAGAACAAGAAGAATCCTTTGGGTTTTACAAAATAGTGGCCTTATCAGGTGCAGTTTCAGTGATCTTGTATTCAGGAGCCACTCAAGAATGAATGAGAACTGATGGAGTAAACACAGCATGTGTAGATAGGTCAAGAACCTTGGCTGTTAAAAAGGAGTAAGAAATATGGAATGATCCAACAGAGAGGGAAAGAAGGTGATGCAGGGGCAAGGGCCAGATGGAAAAGCAAACAACTTGAGCACCCAAGTGTGGGCAAGCTCAGACAGCATGTGGCAAAGGCCTTTATGCCGTTACCCATGGAAGAAAACTGAAGAGGTTTAAGCAGAGAACTATTTGAATGGACTATTTCAGTACGTAAATTATTCTATCATTATGGGAGATGAATTTGGGGTCTTCAGTGAGTATCTGAAAACACAAAACTCAGTTTGGAAGCCATTGCAGGAATTCGAGTGAAAGATAAGTGTCCTTGAATAAGGTTGGAGAGGAAAGGAGAGACTGGAGATATAACCAAAAAATAAATTCAGAAGGATGTGGTGACTGGATGTGGAGCAGTAATCAAGGATGACTCCCATATTTTTGGGTAACTAGGATGATATATGTGATTTTTAGGATGGTTTCCATTAGGATGTCTTTAACTATAGATGGTGAATACCTGTTGTCTACATAGTGGTTGACAAAAATGGAGCATGGTTTAGTTTCTCTGGAATATAGGATTGAGGCTCGTCTGGATAATTTTTACAGAATAATTTAAGTAGGATTACAGATTACACCTGTAATCCCAGCACTGGTTGGCCAAGGTGGGAGGATCACTTGAGCCCGGGAGTTTGAGATCAGCCTGGGCAACATAATGAGACCTCATCTCTACTAAAAATTAAAAAAAAAAAAAATGCCAGGCATGGTAGCACATACCTGTGGTCCCAGCTATTTGAGAGGCTGAGGTAGGAGGATTGCTTGAGCCTAGGAAGTTGAGGCTGCAGTGAGCTATGATCATGGCACTGCTCTCTAGTGTGGGCAACAGAGTGAGACTCTAAAATAAATAAATAAGTAAATTTTTTTGAAAGTAGTACATCTCTATGCTGGGGGAAAAAAAAAAAAAAGGTGTCTCATTGGCCAGCCTTCTTTTCTAGAAGGTAATTATGGGAAAGTTGAATTTCAAACAACTTGTTACCTATGTTATTTCTTATTGCTTATCTTAGGCTGCTAGCTTTCAAAACAGACTGGTGACCATCAAGGTCCCCGTGTTTTTTTCCTGCCCTTCTCTGTCAAGGTATAGCATGGTAGTCAGACTTAGCCCAGGGATGTCGTCTGCTGTTTCTGGCCTATTCCCATCTCCTAGAACAAAGTTATTTTCCATAACACATATGGGCTATACTCCCCAGTCTTGTCGATGTTGCCAGACCTCAGTGGACCTTTTTTAAAAGGATCTTTCCATATCCTATTGTATTGTCTGGACCATCTCCAAATCCAGTTTTTAATTTCCTATTGGCTAAATTTTATTTTCTTTCTTTAGGCCTTGTGCTCATCTTCTGCTTAATGCTGGCTTCCCTCCTGTGCTGTGAGAGAGACCTTAATCACTTGTGGGCCAGCAGCCATGCCATTTTAAAATTCTTTTGGGCAGCTATTCAGCTGGTTTAACATCTTTCAATCCCACTTCTTGGCTGAGATTTACTCTCTCCTAGCCGGCTTCCGTTCCTTTCAGAAAGGAGTGTGAGGGCTGCATTTCCAGTGTAAGCCCCTTTTCTTTGGATCTGTTTTCCTAAGATTCTGGCACCAAATACTTAACCAATTCCAGTTGGTTAGGAAGTACTGAGCTAAAATAGTGGGCCATTTTCCTCTTATGAAGAGATCCAGGAACACCATTGCTAGGCATGGTCCTGTCTAAGTCCCGGGACCTCCTGAGACTTGCAACCAAGGGTGCCTGATGTGCTTTCTTCCAAGGGTCTCCTACAAAAATATCCTCTTCATGACCCACAGTAGCTCTAGTATCTAGATTTCAAGTATGGTGATATTTCTTGTATTAAAGGACAAAGATGCCTAAGTCTTATTTAAGGACAAGAAGACTTGTTAAAACTGGAAGCCAGTAGCTGATGAGTCGAAGAGTAACAGATGGTGTGTTCTGACCTCCATCTTCGTAGTAGACAAACTCCAGTGTGCTTGTTGGGCTCACAGTTTGGTTAGTTCTCTTCACCATTTAGGACCAACCTTATAAAACCATCATCATGGTGACAGGTAAGAGAATGTGATGGCTAGCACCACAAACAGATTCAGAGGATTGTTCCCTGACCAGGCCCTGTTCCTCTGCCAGCTCTCCCGCTAACTAACTGTGTAACCTTGAGGCAAGTCACTTCCCCTTTCTAGCCCTCAGTTTTCTGGTTATTAAAATGAAGAGGTTGAACTGGATAATCTTCAGGTTTCCTTTAAGTCAAAATGGACCATATGATTCATCTAAAAATGTTCTAAGACAGGAAGGCCATTTCTTCACAACTCTGCAGTAGCTGTGGAGATTTTCCTATGAATTATCCATTACCAAAAAAATGACACTCCCATTCCCACTATCCACTTCTCTGGAGCATCCTGGTGGCAGAAGGAAAGCTCATTAGTGAGCTGCTTCCCCTAATAGGTGAGTATGTTTTGCTCAGAATAAGGAAGAAGGAAGTCAACAAAATAAGAGAAGGAAATGTTGAGAAACTAAAATGAAGAAGCACTTTCCTAAAAATGCAAAACCAAAAACTGAAGAATGTATCTGAAAAAAAGAACACCAAATCATTTTACCAATGAAATAGACACAGATACCCCTTCCTCTCCAATCTACATAGTTTTCAGAATATATGCAGATACACATAGTCTTTTCTACATGTAATACACGACACCTAATGGAACCGTTGAGATTCGTTATGAATTTTAGCATTGAGTTCTTAAAACTAAAACCATTTTAATTTTTTGGTTCTTAAACAAGGTTTATGTGACCCCAACCTCTTTTAGAAAACCCTGCCTTCTTTCCATACTTGTTCTTTATCTCATAGTTCACTTTACGTAAATGAGAAGGTGACACAGGTGTCTGGCCTTACACCTTTATTTGAGAATTCGGGAGTGCATGGGTTTGAGTTCCCTCGTATGTAGACTCCCTGAATACAATCAGTAGGTTTTTAAAAACTTTTGATTCATTGAGAAAATGTCTTAAGTAAAAAGCATATGGACAAGGAAAATGGATCTGCCAAGTAGATCCATAAAGACCCTCGAAAGTGTGGGTCTGTTAGTCATTGACAACATTGCTACTTTTTACACGAGCCGCTGGTAGTCCCCGTCACCCAGAACTATGTTCTATTTTTCTTTCTGACGTTTATGTAATTTTTTATTGGGAAATTCACATCAGGGATCGATTCTCCTTGGTGTGTGTAATTCTTTCTTGACTTTATTTCCATTCAAATATCAATATTTATATCTACCTCCTTCAGTAAAGTATAAATAGCAAATGAATCAGCATGATGATTCAGCAATTTTTGTAATACCTCACCTGATTTTTCTGGATTGACAGTTGACAGTTGATCACTAGACAAATCACGCCTGTAATCACTAACCCGTTGGATAGTATTACCAATGATATCATGCATGGGCGTTACAGATACCTAAGCAAAATTGCTTCAGTAGTTTTAACAGAATCACCCTTCATTAAGTGAAAACATATAGTATTTGGATGATTCAAAATATAGTTTCATCTTCCAAATTCAACTTCTGCAAAAAAGGATGGCTTTCACTTGTTCATTTAGTCTTGCTGGGACTTCTACTCTAATGTAATGAATTTTCTTAACATTTAGCTTTATTTCTCTAGAATTACTCTTAATTGTAGCAGTTCTTTTCATGGTATGTATATACAGGACTAACTGGAAAAATATCTCAAAGAGCTCACATCATCAAAGAAAATTCAAATGAAATAATGTTTTTTCTTGTAGCGGTCATTAAAGTGAAACAAATGTTGTCCTCTTATTAAGCTATTACCTCACCTCATTGTTGAAAACATGAAACTGCTGAGAGTTGCATTATATCATTTTTATAAAATATTAGTTGCTGAAGAGCTAGTTTCCAGCAGGCATTCCACGTTATTTTTTCCTATTCATTCAAATCCAAAATATTGCTCATCTAAACTTTCTCGGTTAATCACTGTTACAGTAAGTCTGAGACTGCAAGACGCCCAGTAATTCATAACCGACTTGGGGCTTGTTCACCTTCAGGTCAATTATTTGGTTCCTGTGCATGGTAACAAGAAATCATCATCTGCTATAATTGCATAGAATTAACAAAAAGGAAAGCAAGAGATTTTCCTTCAAGAATCTGGACTGAAAAGCCACCAGGTTTCTGGTACATACCTTCTCTTTCTCCTCCTTTGCTATCCTTCCACTCGTTTTAGTAGGGAAGTATGTTGCTGGTGAGGTCAAGTTAAAGGTTCCCCACCCTGAGAAATAGCCCTCGATAAGCATAGCAGTGGCACAGAATGCTGTGGGAGCAGAGAGGAGAGGCCCTGAGATCTGCTCGTGGAGTAGTGAAAGAAGGTGCTGCAGAGGAGGTGTCCCTTGGGCTGACTCCTGAAAGGCCAAAAGGCATTTCTGAGTAAGTAAGTCCAGGAGAAAGGGGTGGCGTGGAGATTCCAGAGACGGAAGGAGTATCACCAAGTCCATGAAAAATCAAATTTATTTTAAAAATTAAAATATATTTTTCAGATATATTCTTCAGTTTTTGGTTTTGCATTTTTAGGAAAGTGCTTCTTCGTCTTCGTTTCTTAACATTTCCTTCTCTTATTTTGTTGACTTCCTTCTTCCTTTTTCTGAGGAAAACATACTCACCTATTAAGGGAAACAGCTCACTAATGAAGTCACTAATTAAAATTAGAGGCTTTCAGAGACCTCTAGTATGCTAATTGAACCAGAGTGCAAACTGGGAACGAGGTTGTCTGGAAACTGTGGCCAGACATATAGGCAGGAGGCAGATGAGGAAGGGTGGTCCATGCCCTGCAAAGGAGTATGGTTACCCTTTAGCCAAGAAGAGATTCTGAACACTCTGAGGAAGGGAATGGTACTGGTGAGTTTGCATTTTGCAGAGAGCACATTGGCAGTCTTAGGTGGAGAATGGATAGAGGGAGGGAGGCAAGACTGGAGATGGGAAGATGACCCGCCAAGAGTGTGAGTATCAGGAATGGTAGTAAAGACGGCATGACAAGGAAGGACAGAGAATAGGAGAAAGCAAAGGGTGATATGAAGAGTTCTGGCTTAGGTGACAGATTGGATTTGCTGATGAAGGAAATAGGAGAAATGGAGTTGAGATGAGGAGGGGAGTGATAATAAATTCATTTGTTATGAATATATCCAATAGGTATTAGATAAGTGGTTCTAAAGGGCGGAGGTAAATTTATGAGAGAGACTGGGAAATCATCAGTATGTAAGTGGTAATTTTAGCATTTCCAAGTTTCTTTCCAGCCCTTAAATCCTGTGGTTCAATGAATAATATAAATAATCTCCTTGACGTATGCCTATCTCAGAAAGTCTACAATTAGCAGTGGCCTGTGTTAAATGATTTGGTGAACTGATGCAGTTCCTCCTCACAGATGTGATCAGCAAATAAATTGTGATCTCAGCCTCATGCTGACATTGAAAATCAATCAGAACAGATTTATTGAGTGTCTTTTTTGTATTTAGTGTTGTAACGGAGATTCATTTTTTAGATTGGAAATAATTTCATTGATGTGTCTTTTTTTTTTTTTTTTTTTTTTTTTTTTTTTGAGACTGAGTTTCGCTCTTGTGGCCCAGTCTAGAGTGCAGTGGTGTGATCTCGGCTCACTGCAACCTCTGACTCCCAGGTTCAAGCAATTCTTCTGCCTCAGCCTCCCAAGTAGCTGGGATTACAGTCATGTGCCACCATGCCCTGCTATTTTATATTTTTAGTAGATACGGGGTTTCTCCAAGTTGTTCAGGCTGGTCTCGAACTCCCGACCTCAGGTGATCTGCCCACCTTGGCCTCCCAAAGTGCTGGGATTACAGGTGTGAACCACCGCACCAGGCTTCACTGATTTTTTAATTCAAGTCACCAAAGTCAGGAAATGGAGTTTAGTAGGAAGACAGTGAATGTAGCTTTAGGCTTGATAAGTTTAAGTTCATGGCAGAAGATCCAATGGAAATGATTAAGAAATGTGCTTGCACCCCGTTTCTACTAAAAATACAAAAAAATTAGCCAGGCGTGGTGGCGAGCGCCTGTAGTCCCAGCTACTTGGGAGGCTGAGGCAGGAGAATGGTGTGAACCCGATAGGTGGAGTTTGCAGTGAGCCAAGATCGTGCCACTGCACTCCAGCCTGGGCGACAGAGTGAGACTCCATCCCAAAAAAAGAAAAGAAAGAAAAATGCTCTGGAGAAGAATCTTGGCTGGAGAGGAGGATGGAGGATTTATCCCAAAGAGCATGGTCACTGAAACTGGGAGAGTGTGGGAAGGGTGAAGGAGGGGAGTGCCAAGCACACAGCAGATTTCAGGGAGGGCCAGAGCCTTGGCAGACACCCACCTTCAGGCTGCCAGAGGACAAGGACAAGCTCAAGGTAGAACAAGAAGAACATTCTGTCACTGAACGTGGGAGGAGAGTGTTCAAGGAGTGGGCATTCACCCTGACTTGGAGGTCTGGGGTGACTGACCAGAAGATGATCATGAGATTTAATGATGAGCTGGTCATTGGTGCTTTTTCTCATAGGAGTCTCAGTGGGATAAAGAGTTAGGAAGTAAGATCATAGGCCATTGAGGAAGAGGAGGAGGAGGAGGAAGAGGAATAGTAGTAGTAATAATAATAATAAAGTTGATGTGTACTATGTTGGATGCCTTCCTAGGTTACATGCCAGGCAGTCTTCAAAGCATTTTGTATGTGTTATTTTGTTTAATGTTCCCAGTAATCGTAGGAACTTACCAATATTATTAATATTATTCATATTGATACTATTATTTCCATTTACAGATAGACTGTAATAGGAAATAAAGACAATGAGTATAGACAATCCTTTGAGATATTTTGCCGTGATACAAAAAGTTTAATTCCCCCCAAACTAAATTCTGTCAAGTGAAATTGAACTTGTCATTTTCTTTAGCATTTGTTACCTGCTTTCATTATTTGAACATAGAAGTATAATCTTCTCCATATATATTTGGATGCTATCATTACATTTTCTTAATTGTTTCTCCAAAAACTTACATTTTGGCATGACTGTTAAGCCCAGTGGCAGAGAGAACAGAGTACCAGGCGACGGGTGGTGTGAGATGTGGCAGTGCCCAAGGAGAAGAAAAGCATAATGGGCGATGATACGATCAGGTGAAAGTGATTTTCAAGCAATTGTGGCATTTTTGAAGGCAGTGAGGGTAGGATCCAGGGGAGGAATAACTGGAGATGTCAGAGAAGGATGAGCAGGTGGGACTGTGAGGCAGAGACCGGTCTGGGTGGGAGAAGGAGCCTCACACAGAAAGGAGAAGGGACGTAGGTTTTTTGTTTGTTTTGAGTTGGGAAAATAAAGTTTAAAAGAGAAAATGTGGCTGGGCGTGGTGGCTCACGCCTGTAATCCCAGCACTTTGGGAGGCCGAGGCAGGCAGATCACAAGGTCAGGAGATCAAGACCATCCTGGCTAACATGGTGAAACCCCGTCTCCACTAAAAATACAAAAAATGAGCCGGGCGTGGTGGTGAGTGCCTGTAGTCCCAGCTACTCGGGAGGCTGAGGTAGGAGAATGGCCTGAACCCGGGGGAGGTGGAGCTTGCAGTGAGCTGAGATTGCAACACTGCACTCCAGCCTGGGCGACAGAGTGAGACTCTGTCTCAAATAAATAAATAAATAAATAAATAAATAAATAAATAAATAAGAAAATGCCCAATTTTATTAATACTATCCCCAAACTAAATTCTGTCAAGTGAACTTGGACTTGTCATTTTCTTTAACATTTGTTATCTGATTTCATTATTTGAACATAAAAGTGCAATCTTCTTCACATATATTTGGATGCTGTCATTAACATTTTCTTAATTGTTTCTCCAAAAACTTGCATGTGGCATGACTGTTAAGTCCGGGGCAGAGAGAGCAGAGTACTAGGCAATGGGTGGGTGGTGTGAGATATGGCAGTGCCCAAGGAGAACAGGAAGGAAAGAAGGGAGAAGGAAATTAGTAACTGTAAGGATAAAAGTCTGTTGTAACTTTACAATTGAGGCATCACTTTTATAAGAACATTTTTGTTAATAAGAAAAAAAGGCACAAGGTCACTCTCATCAGGTTTGTGGAGAACAAAATGAATTGGCAAGTCAGCCAATCAGCTGGAGCAGCCTGCAGGGTTAGGACCTTAAGTGGTTGTAAATTGATGGCATAAAATGTTTTCTTATGGCACTGGGACTGACTGACTACCCTGCTGACTTCATCAGACTCTCTTGACTTCCTGAGGATGTTGTGTAGTCTGGATCAATGTTATCCACAAGGTTAAGTAAAACATTGCTCATTTCCACCTGTAACTATCAGATGCAAATACTATTAGCATTTACTGCAACTCAAACAAGTGACAATATTTTCACATATTTTCTCTGTAGGAATATAAGGCTCCTTGTCAATCAAGAGTTGAAAACATTTAGGTAATACTGGGCATGGCACTTGCAGCAGTCATTTCAGTCTAAAAACATTTCCTAAGGAAAAGTAGTAAATGTTTTTTCATAGAAACCAGTATTTTGACTGTTAAATCATTTTCATCAAAACATTTTATTTATCTGTAAAATGTTTTAAAAGCTGTTTTCTGTGTAAACATGTTCATCTCATCACCACACACTAATCGGGATGTGTTGAGTGCCTCTGTTTATCCATTAATATCTGGTGTTTGTCAGCCTGTGTTTGTTTTGTGTCTGATGTTCCATGTCTTTTTTGCAGATATTGATGAATGTGTAAACAACACTGTTTGTGACAGTCACGGGTTTTGTGACAATACAGCTGGCTCCTTCCGCTGCCTCTGTTATCAGGGCTTTCAAGCCCCACAGGATGGGCAAGGGTGTGTGGGTGAGTTTTTAGATTTTTTCCCAACGTGTTTCACATGTCCCTAGGGAAAAGAAATCACAGTGAACAACAGGAGCTTTTAAGCAGGTAATTTGGGTAGAGCTTTATCACAATTTGATTTTGTCATACAATTTGAGGGTATGCAAAAATATCCTGTGTTGGCTGGGTGCATGGCTCACACTTGTAACCCCAGCACTTGGGAGGCCAAGGTTGGAGAATTGCTTGAGGCCAGGAGTTTGAGACCAGCCTGGGTAACATGGTGAGATCTTTTCTCTATGAAAATTTCAAAAACATTAGCCAAGCTTGATGGTGGATTCCTGTAGTCCCAACTACTTGGGAGGCTGCGGTGGGAGGATCTCATGTGCCCAGGAGTTTGAGGCTGCAGTAAGCCGTGATCTTGCCACTGCACGCCAGCTTGGGCAACAGGGCAAGACTGTCTCAAAAAAAAAAAAAAAATCCTATGGCTTCTAAAATTGTTAGGGACAGTAAGAAATATAAAAGTATGACATTATATTTAAATGAATTTTAACAAGAACATCTGTTTAAACTCTTAACTGAGTATGCAGAACTCTAGACTCCCTTCGGCACAGGAAGTAGAGTCTGGTGTGTGGTATAGATTGTCTGTCTTTTAAATGTACCCCCTTAGTGCATTTAAGGCAAAGTATTGCCAGGAGCTTCAGTGTCCAGGAATGATACCTGTAAAAGGATGCTTTGAATTGTGCAACTGTATTTCCTCAGTCTGTTCCGGGATTGACAGGGCTGGAAGGAATCTTGAATATCATCAGATGTCCTGGAATATGGTCCAACAAATGCTCACACAGAAAATAATTTGTATTCATTGTCTGACAAGATGTGATTTCTTCACGTCAGACTCATTATGAAACATATTTGCAATTAGAGCAATTAAATGGGAAGGAGAAGAAAAGTTATCAAATTCGAGACTTTATAGATAGCAAGACTTTTCTTTTTCTTTATTCTTAGAGAAAAATAGCCATGTTCACTACATGGCAGATGGAACTTGAGGAGTCAATACCTATTTGGTTTGAAAATTTGCAATTAAAATATTAATTCATTTGCCATCCATATTAAACTTGGAAAATAAAATTTTCAAGGTTTAATGATAATGTCACTTGAATAATAACTGCTTTTGTGGAATTATGAAATTCAGTTAATTCCCAACCAAAAATTATGTACAAATCTATGGTTTCATGCATAAGCAGTAGCTAGTCAAAAACATAGATAATTATTCAAGAATTATTCACAACAAGACATAGTTATTTAATAATATAGCTAAGACTATCCTAATCTTAGTTCAAACTCCTGCTTTAGCCACCTTTCCACCAAAATACAGTTGTTTGACATTTGCATAGTATTTTCACCAGATAGGTCTTGTGATGTGGCCCCTACTTTTCATCTTAGCTTCACCACTTTCTTCTTCACCTGTTGGTTCCAGCAACGTCAGACTGGTTGTGGTTGCCCATGTCACTGTGCAATTATTTGACTGTCGTTCACTCCTTCTGCTGGGAATATCCTCCTGAGCTCTCCTTCCCTAAGCCCTGGATTTTTCTCACTCATTCTGGAAGACTGAGGTTCAGTGTCATCTTCCAGACACCATCCCTGTTCTATCCCTCGCTGTCAAGCTGAGCTGTGACCTCTGCTTCCAGAGCACCTTCAGCAAATTCTATTATAGCACTTATAACCTTTGGGGGAATAATTTAATAATGGGTACACCACCTGTAGCCCCCTTCTGCAAGGCTATAACCTCTATATGATTGAAAACTTTCTCGCTTCTCCCTGGGCAGGGCACGATGCTTGGCTTATTGTAGGTGCTCAGTAAATTTTGTTTAATAGCCGACTGTTTAAATATCAGATGTTGAACCATATCTGGAAACCATGTCAGCTGTCTGGAGTCCACATAGCTGCAGAGCCCTTGCTTGATGTTCACTTCTTTTTTTTTTTTTTTTTTTTTTTTGAGACAGAGTCTTGCTCTGTCACCCAGGCTGGGGTGCAGTGGTGCAGTCTTGGCTCACTGCAAGCTCCACCTCCTGGGTTCACACCATTCTCCTGCCTCAGCCTCCTGAACAGCTTGGGACTACAGGCACCCACCACCACGCCCAGCTAATTTTTTGCATTTTTAGTACAGACGGGGTTTCACCATGTTATCCAGGATGGTCTCAATCTCCTGACCTCGTGATCCACCCATCTCAGGCTCCCAAAGTGCTGGGATTACAGGTGTGAGCCACCACGCCCGGCTGCTTAATGTTCATTTCTAACCAGCTAGATGAGCACACTAAACCCATGCTGACATTTCAGCTTGGCACACGAAACACCACCCTTAGAGAAGGAATGTTTGTTATCATTTTGGTGAACTCAACAAATGTCATTTTATTGGTATTTATTCTTTCAAAAATATTTACTGAGCACCTATTATACGCACTTTACCCTGTGTGTTCTGTAGAGCTACAGGGATGAGTCAGCACCTCCCCCATTATCACCTACTCATCCTTCAGCTATTTGTTCCAGTATAATTTCTCTAACCCACCCCCGCATTTAAGGTCTGCTGTTCCATGCTTTCACTGAGTCTGAACTTTTCACTCCTCATGCTCACTGAAGCGTTTTCAATTATTTTGTTAATTTCCCTAACTCAACTATAAGCTCCATGAAGGCAGGAGTTGGGACTGCTGGCTCATCATTGCTTCCTCACATACAGGCCGTACAGGCCTGCCCCATAGAAGTAAGCTAGGAAATATTTCTTGATTGAATTATTGCAGTCTGGTGAGATAGAGTTTATTAGCCACATCAATAATACATGTTGGAAAGTACAAAGTTCCACTGAACATTTACCTAAAATTGATAAATGTGAACTGACAATTTCTTAAGTTTTTCTGGTCTCAATATGACAGTCTAGGTTGATTAAATATTTCAACTCTGCTTTACTTTATGTTATGGTATTTTTCACAAGTGAAACCAGTTCATTGGATTTATATTTCTTTATATACAAATGAAATGGAAAACTGAAGTAATTATCCAAATAAGTCAAGATATATAAGCTTTTTGTCCAATTAACTGGGTATACCAGGTGAAAGGATGATTTTTTTTTTCTGGAATGATTTAGATAATTGCTCAAATTTTTAACTTTGTATAAACCATCTCCATCTCAGTATGCTCATGAAAGCTAATGTTGGTACATGTTTAATGCATAAGACATGTGAGCATTTCAGACTTTAATTCAGGTGCTGTGCTGAACTGGATACTCATAAATAAAATGTTGTAGGAGGAAAGAGGGTAAAAAGCACTACTGGACAAGATCAAACATAAAATTAGCCTTTCTTTAGGGCTGTGTACTTGCAAAATGTTGAATAAAGTGTACTTGTCACTGAGATTCCTTGACTGTATTTTAATTATGTATATTTAAGTACAGAAGAAAAAAATTTAGCAAAATAGAAATTACACAGTGGGAAATCAACAGAATTTGAAAAGGCATCCTGAGATCAGTGATTAGTTATTGGAGCAATTTGTTTCACATGAATGATTAATGTAGCCTGATGAGTATCTATAGGGGTCTCTCCTTCATTTCTCAAAGGCATATGTAATCTGAATTCTACTGATAATTATGGATGCTTTGGCTACCAGAGAAATACCTGTATTTTCAGATATTTACGTATATTTTTAAAGCTTTTTAAATGAACTTAATTCTGTGGTTACTGAAGTATCAGTGATTCTAACTTTGCTTGAATTAAGAACTGAGTGTAGGCCAGGCATGGTGGTTCACACCTGTAATCCCAGCCCTTTGGGAGGCTGAGGCAGGCGGATCACTTGAAGTCGGGAGTTCATGATCATCCTGGCCAACATGGTGACATCCTGTCTCTACTAAAAATACAAAAATTAGCTGGGCATGGTGGTGCATGCCTATAATCCCAGCTACTCAGGAGGCTGAGGGAGAAGAATCACTTGAACCCAGGAGACAGAGGTTGCAAGTGAGCCAAGATCGGGCCACTGCACTCCAGCCTGGGCAACAGAATGAGACTCCATCTCAAAAAAAAAACCAAAAACACAACAACAACAAAAAAAACTGAGAGTAGAGTGTTAGGTCATTTAAGACTTCATTATGTTGAAAAGTCAGGAATGATAAAACTAGATGGTCAGTGGGCACATACTAGGTTTGCAGTACAATTCCAGGGTGTCCTTTAAAACTAAATTGGGAATTGGCCAGGCACAGTGGCTGACTCCTGTAACCCCAGCACTTTTGGAGGCCGAGGCGGGTGGATCACGAGGTTAGGAGATCAAGACTATCCTGGCTAACATGGTGAAACCCTGTCTCTACTTAAAATACAAAATAAATTAGCTGGGTGTGGTGGCAGGCACCTGTAGTCCCAGCTACTCGAGAGGCTGAGGCAGGAGAATGGCGTGAACCCAGGAGGCAGAGCTTGCAGTGAGCCGAGATCGTTCCACTGCACTCCAGCCTGGGCTACAGAGCAAGCCTCCATCTCAAAAAACAAAAAACAAAACAACACAAAAAAACTAAATTGAGAATTGTCTTGAATTTTCATAGTCCTTTTGTCCAGACCAAATCTGACAGCTCTACCTTAAAGAGCCCCTTCCCTAAAAGAGCAGAAGGGGTTTGATTGCTCTCTGGGGATCGCCTTCTTTTCAGCAAGACACTATTAGCCCTGGCACAGCTGGTAAAATAGAGAGCTGTCATGAATGAGGCACACATCTCACTTGGCCTGTGCTCCCTTTTCCAGATGTGAATGAATGTGAACTGCTCAGTGGGGTGTGTGGTGAAGCCTTCTGTGAAAACGTGGAAGGGTCCTTCCTGTGCGTGTGTGCTGATGAAAATCAAGAGTACAGCCCCATGACCGGGCAGTGCCGCTCCCGGACCTCCACAGGTAAGTCCCAGTGACACTGTGCAAGGGAATGGCAGGCTCCTCTCAAAGACCTGCACCCACACAGCTTTGGGATAAATGCTGGGAGTGAGATAATTAGCCAGATGTCCTGACACAGTGCTGTCTCTGGAAGCTTCCATGTTTTTCTGTGCCTGCCTTGTCAATGGAATTAAGATGTAGGTGATGACTCTTTGGGCTAGATGGCCTCTAATGTTCTATCCAAACCAGAGATGCCTCCAGTAAGGTAAAGGATCCAAAATGATGAGGACATTTGCTGGGGATTGCTTAAAACTTAGAGAGCTATCAGCTCAGGATTTAATATGGCACCATCTCATTAAGTTGCATAATCCTCCATACGTTCTTGGCCCTTAGAGAAATGTGTCTTGACACTTCTCTAAATTAAAAGCAACATATAGGCCTCTTAGGATCTACAAAGACTTCCACTTGGAATTCTTAAGGTGTTTTTCCAGAATTTGGCCTAGAGGGTGGCTATGTTTGTGTTCACTTAAAATTTGATTTAGGCTGTGTCGTCACCGTGCAAACTGAAATAGAGAGTTGGACTGTTTTCCAGATAAATTAATCAACTTCCCAATCACCCTTTTAGTTTGTGCCATGTAGCTGTAGCTTGGTTGTATTTTAGGGAAAGCAAAGGCCCAAATGGTCCTTTGAGAGCCAAGTAAAATGAAACATAGACCATTTTTTTTCTTTCTCAGTCAGCGTTATCCATGCTTCGATAGTAGCTTTCACTACTCCTCTGGAGGGTACACTTGTTCTGTGTAAAATAGCTGTCTTTGCAAGTAATAGGAAATGAAATATAAAAATATTTTCACCCACACATATTTCCTCAGTTATTAAATATAGAAAGGTGAAGGGTACAGAATTAAATGAACAGACTGTAATTCAAAAACTTTGTGAAAGAGAAGAGACAGGTTATTACTGGTGACAGGATTTCTCTTCGTTCTAGTGACCACCACAACAATACATATTCCATAAAGAAGAGACTTTTCATTTTAATTGGATCTACAATAGCAAAAAACAAACCAAAAAACAAAAAAATCTGGTTGACCACTAACAGAATTGGTTAAGTAACTGTCTTTTTCTTATTTTTGCTTGGTTCCATAGGGTAGCACCTCACCTATAGTGTTATTTTGAATGAGTTAATTCGTATGTCATAATATGTAGCCATTAAATGGCCTAGGTGATGCTTAGATAGTTTTGATAAAGATAAACGTATGTGATACAATGTTAAGTGAAAAAATGCAGGATATTCCAACAATCACACTCTGTAGAGGAAGATAAAAAGATAATTGTTGGATCCCAACTAGTAACTAGTTGAGCTTATTCATTTGTATAGCTCCTGGCAGCTTTTACTTTTATCATGCCTCAATTTGTATAGTTGTTGGTGAACTTTGATTGTATGGAGTCTTAAGACTGTCTTATGACAGTCTTCATTTAAAAAAAAATTTCTAGCAGTATCCTGAGAGACTGAGTTTAGCCATAAACTTCAGCAGAAGCCTTCTGTCTGATTTCATCAGAGCCAATAATTGATCAATTATTTGAAAAAGGTGATTAAAAACTGGAAATCATAAAAAGGTAACATCTTCTAAATTTAATTTTTAACTCAAAGGATATAAGTACATTTGGCCCGGTGCGGTGGCTCACGCCTGTAATCCCAGCACTTTGGGAGGCTGAGGCAGGCAGATCACTTGAAGCCAGGAGTTCTAAACCAGCCTGGCCAACAAGGTGAAACCCTATCTCTACTAAAACTACAAAAATTAGCCGGGCGTGGTGGCATATGCTTGTAATCAGTAAGGCAGAGGCACGGGAATCGCTTGAACACGTGAGGCGAGGTTGCGGTGAGTTGAAATCACACCACTGCACTCCAGCCTGAGCGACAGAGCCAGACTGTCTCAAAAGAAAAAAAAAAAAAGGTACATTCATGCACCAATCTTTGAAGAGAAAGGCTATGGTCTTTTTCTGTGTAGAGGTTCATTTGTGGAGTTTGTGTGGCTATCCCGCATAAACCCCATCTGTTATGTGTTACTTACACTTTCTTTGTAGAAGGGAGAATCTAAAGCCTTTTCCAAAGCAGACGAATGTAAAATCCCTCTAGATTTTTACAGTTTTTCTCAATTTTTTACACTTGTCTTGTCCACACCTAGTTTGATAGCATTTCTTTTACTGAATCAACTTTATCGAATCTTTCTAAAGCTTTAACTTGCCCTAGAAACAGCTCTTCTAGTCACATTCATATTGTACTGGTTGATGTAATGTTAAATTATGTAAGTACAATAATCAATACACTGACACAGAATGTTTGAGTATATACCTAGGTGAGTCTTGGTTTGCGTACTGTGCAGCCTATAGGAGCAGAAGTGTGTGGACCTCTGCAAGAATAGCCGTCCGGCTCTGAGCCTTCTCCCTTCCGTGAGCATCAGCAATGGTGTTTTACACAGGGCAAGAAAACATCAGTTAACACAGCAAGTTGGTTAAATGTTGGCCAGTTAAGAGAGTTTGTACCCTGTCCAGTAAAAGAATCTGCTATTCCATAGAACAAAACATTTTAGGCCAAATATAAATAAGTTTTTAGACTAGGATTCAAATTAATTTCATTATATATATAATATACTGAAGCTGAGATCTCATCCTTCTAGGAAGGGGAAGGTAGATTTCCAGCATTGGCTATCACATTTTTATTCAGCTGTAAAACTCCCCCAGGACAATCTATATTCCAACAATGAGCAGTAGCATGATAATCTGATGTGGTATCATACTGAAGACAGAACTAGGGCTATGGCGTAGGATATTAGGAAGGCAGATTTCAGGTCAGTATCCGGAAGAGCTTTCCAATAACTAACAAGAGCTAGTCAGCAAAAAGCAACCTCACAAAATACTGGAGTGCTTCCCGCAGAGGCATCCAAGAACAGGTGGGATACCCACTGGCAGAAGAGCACCCACTTCCAGCAGGGTATTGTCCCAGATGAGCCTTTAAGGTGCTTTGGAATGCTCATGCCCTAGGGTTTTTATGTCTAAACTTTCTTGCTTCCCACATATGTATTTTTTAGGTCTGCCTTAATGTTTTTTACTGCCTGGGCCTTTGGCCACTAATTTACATTGCTGTGCATTGCCTAAAAGCATCTGAAAAAGAAGTAACTTAAAAAAATGTCCATACCAGGCCACTCATCACATTTAAGGAGGTATGGATATAAAATATAGTCTGATGCTATTATTTCCTTAGTGCCTGTGATAATTGCTCAATAAAAACTTTATGTCTTTGGGCACTCTAAGGGAAGCAGTAAATATTTAATCTTGGCAACTGCAGCCTTCAGACCTTACCCACAAAATGCTGTTCTCTTCCTTGATTGGTGTACAGAGGAAATTCTGTGGTAGGAACGGAATCTTATTCTTAAAACAGAAGGTATAATGAAAAGAGCACAATGAAAAAAATACATATTATAATCCATACAGATATTCTTCACTTTAAGAAAAGCAAACAAAATCAGAAAGTATAAAGCATATAGATTGGGGTGATTAGTTGTATTATAAAGTAATTCTTCACTTTACTCAACAGTTTATCGTAGGGTTTCTTTAAGTAACAGTTTTCGCTAATACATTTGAGATCTTTTTCCCACATCATGAACTATATCCTAGACTTCTGCATTTAGAAACCACCTTAGTGATTTTCCAGCTCAATTTTTTTTTATTTATAGGTAAAGACACTGAGGCCCAGAGAAACATCTTAAATGTTATTCTTAAGGTTACATAGCTAATGAATGGCAGCATTGGTTCAGGAACCCAACTCAGGCATCTTCCCACTTCACCATTTCTACTTTTAGGGCTGAGGACACCAAGACATCAAATTCTTCTCAAAACTGGCTTTTTTCATTTTGTTTTTCATTTTTAAGATAATACACATTAATCATAGAAAATTGGCAAATACAAAAATAAATCAAAAAGAAAGTCCCCTGCAGTATCACCATCCGATATCTGTCACCATCTTGACCTCTGGACTCTGAAAGGACATCCATATTCCCCTGCCTCAGCAGAACCATCTTCCATTTGACCTTCAGTGCACTGAAATTAGGCCCTCTGACTTTTCATCTAAGTGAGCCGTCAGTGAGCTTCTATATACTAAACTCTTTAGTCTCATTCCAGAGTCATCTTCTGAAACATTTGACACTGGTTTTTCATCTTTTCCCCCATCTTTGCCCTGTGATTGATTTCATGACGTTACTGTTCCCTGCATTCTCCTGCCTCTTGGACTAGTCTTTTCCTGTCTCATTCTCAGGTTCCTCTTCTCCTGCCCATTCCTTAAATAAGAACATCCCAGGCAGTTGCATGCTTAGCTCTCTTCTTATTTATGTTTTTCTCCTGGGATATTTTATCTGCTTCGGAGTCAACCGTTACTTATACGATGTTGCCTGCTAAGTAAATATCTTCTGCCTCCACCTGTGTTCTGAGTGTCATGCTCCTATTTCCAGCTGCCTATTGGACTTTGTCTTCCAGGGTGTCTTGTAAGCTTCTCTGGCTGACAGTTATTCAAACCTAAATTAATCACCATTTCCTCTGCTTCTGTCTGTTTGTTTATTTATTTATTTATTTTTTAATTTTTATTTTTGAGATGGAATCTTGCTCTGTCGCCCAGGCTGGAGTGCAGTGGCGCGATCTTGGCTCACTGCAACCTCCGCCTCCTGGGTTCAAGGGATTCTCCTGCCTCAGCCTCCTGAGTAGCTGGGATTATAGGTGCATACCACCACACCCGGCTAATTTTTGTATATTTAGTAGAGACGGGATTTCACCATGTTGGTCAGGCTGGTCGCGAACTCCTGATCTTAAGATCCACCCACCTCGGCCTCCCAAAGTGCTGGGATAATAGGCATGAGCCACCATGCCCAGCCGTGTCTATTTATTAATTGCCAGACATCAATACTAGAAATTCTGAAGTCATACATTTTTTGTCTCCCCATTCGTCATCCAAGTAGTCTATCATAACATCCTGCCAGTTCTACCTTCAGGGTGTTCTTCAGATCTCTCCCTGCTCTGGATGCTGCTTCCCTGGGTCAGTCTTTCAACATCACTTACCTGGATCATTGCAGTAGCCTCCTGCCTTCTCTCCCTGCCTCTCTCATCAATTCCTGCTCCACTCCACAGTGCTGCCAGAGTTAATGTTTTCAAAACACAGATCTGGGTTTAAATCATTCAGTCTTTCAACTGCTTGCCACTGCTTTATAGCATGAAGTCCAAATGCATTAGCAGGGCAGCAATACCCTTTATCCTCTATAATGTAACCTGCTTGTTTAGCTTTCTGTCCTGCACTCCCCATACCTACATCCAAGCCCATGCCCTGCTCATGGTTACCCCGAATAATTATGCTTTCCCAAGATGATGACTTTGCTCTTGCTCCATTGCCCAGGCTGGAGTGCAGTGGCATGATCTTGGCTCACCGCAACCTCCACCTTCTGAGTTCAAGTGATTCTTGTGCCTCCACCTCCCTAGTAGCAAGGATTACGGGCCTGTGCCACCATGCCCACCTAATTTTTGTATTTTTAGTAGAGAGGGTTTTGCCATGTTGACCAGCCTGGTCTTGAACTCCTGACCTCAAGTGATCTGCCTGCCTTGTCCTTCCAAAGTGCTGGGATTACAGGCATGAGCCACTTTGCCTGTCTTCTCATTAGCCTTTCCTGAAATATCTCTCAAGCCTTTTTAAAAGTCTGCTCTACTCTCACCAGGTTGTCACACATTCCCCAAATCCTCAAGATGGAATTACAGGATTCTGCCTCTCTGCTCTCCACGTGCCTTGTTTTTGTGACTAACAGTCTCTGCATCTTATTCTCTCTGCATCCACTACAAAACAGCTCACTGCTTAGCACGGTGCCTGATGAATGGTAGACGCTCAGTAACTGTTGAATAAATTGCCTCTCCACATTAGAAGCACATGTCCCTTTCATAACCCATCCCTCCCATTCCTAGTTACTTCTATAAAATAAAAATAATTTTTCATTTTTTCAAAGATTTAATAGGGGCACATTTAAGTAAGGAAATGTCTATTCACACTTTTGTGTAAGAAGTGCTGCTTCAGATTGCTTGAGTTAAATTGGAAGAGGTTAAATTAAAAGAAAAAAGGAACGTCTCCCCACTGTCAAAGAACACAGAAAACAACTCATCTTGGTAGTTCTGACAATTGAACTCAAACAGCATCCCTGTTCCCTTCCTAGAAAGGTACACTACAGGTTTTGTGTATGTACACTTTTTTTTTTTTTTTTTTTTTTTTTTGAGACAGAGTCTTGCTCTGTTGCCCAGGCTGGAGTGCAGTGGCATGATCTCAGCTCAGTGCAAGCTCTGCCTCCCAGGTTCACGCCATTCTCCTGCCTCAGACTCCTGAGTAGCTGGGACTACAGGCTCCTGCCACCATGCCTGGCTAATTTCGTTTTTGTATTTTTAGTAGAGACGGGATTTCACCATGTTAGCCAGGATGGTCTTGATCTCCTGACCTCGTGATCCACCCACCTCAGCCTCCCAAAGTGCTGGGATTACAGGCGTGAGCCACCGCACCCAGCTGTGCATGTACACATTTTTTAAAGGCAGGAAACCACATGTAACAATCAGTCAACTGTTAGATTTGGCAGAGTCTGTTTTTTAAAATGTGTTTAGTTAACCTGTTAAATAAATTTAACATGGAAAGAGTTTTATAAAAATTATTTCTGATTGGAAAAAAAGACTTTTGGTAGGAAAAAAATATTAAAGAAAGTAAGACCACAGTATTTATAATGCAAATATTATAAAAGGCCATAAAATTCCTGAAGTCATATTGTGTATTTGTCATGGGTCTATACCGTAAATGTAGGTAAGGCTGAGGAAAATGCATTCATTTGTTTTTTAAAAAAATACTGAGTCAAGTTTCTTCCCACATCCAGCGATGATAATGAGAAGGTATCATCTTTTTGGTATAAAAGCCAAACTGCTTTTATAAGATTTTCTGCTTGCTATATATAGATACCACCTAAAGTCATATCTGAGTTTCTGATAAAGAGGTGTCAGTGTTTTAATGAACTGACATATCAATCAAAGTAACAAACTAAAATTATACATACACACCACACACACACACCTTGTACCTTCATTTATTTTTATTTTTTGAGACAGGATCTCGCTATGTTGCCCAGGCGGGAGTGGTGTAGTGGTATAGTCATGGTTTACTGCAGCCTTGACCTGCTGGGGTTAAGTGATCCTCCCACCTCAGCCTCCTGAGTAGCTGGGATTACAGGCCTACACCACCACGCACAGCTTGTTTTTAAATTTTTTTTGTAGGACGAGTTCTCACTATGTTGCCCAGACTGGTCTTATTTTATCTTCTTAATACTACAAGATATACCCATAATGTTGCATTAGAAATGCATTTTGGATCCTAGAACTTGCCATAAACTAAACCTGAAGAGGAATGGTTTGTACATTTCCTTTTAAATGTTTCCATACACTTCGTGTGTCACTTCGAATTTGCTTTACTCATGCATTTATCCTTGCAGGCCCTCATGACACCCAAGTGTCAGGAATGTTACAGGCTTGTGTTGTGTGGCATCTGCTCATTCCCCCATCTCCCTATGTGCTTCCTATTCTGACTCTGTACTCTTCTCTCGTTTTTCTTTCTCTGCAGTACAGCTGTCCGTTGGTATTTAAGAGGCTTGGTTCCAGGGCCCCCACTGATACCAAAATCCATGGATGCTCAAGCCACTGATAGAACACAGCATAATATTTACATATAACATATGCATATCCTCCTGTATACATTGAATCATCCCTACATGACTCATAATATGTAATACTATATAAATGACATGTAAATGGTTACTCTATACTATTGTTTTATTTGTATTATTTGTTTTTGTATGCTTTTTATTTTTTCAAATATTTTTGATCTGCAGTTGATTGAATTCACAGATGTGAAACCCATGGATACAGAGGGCTGGGCCCACGGTACTTTATTTGGCTTTCAGGAGCCCCTTCATTCATCCATTTCTGCTCATTTTTCTTCTCCCTGCTTTTCCACTCTATAGTAATATCCCCGACTTTCTCCTCTCCTCACCCTCTCACTGTCCCTGGCTCATTTTCTCCATTCTCTTATAATGCCTTCACTAGATGTTAGCTCCACCAGGCATCCTTCCCTGATAGCCTTGTCTACCCATCCCTGTGCAGTGAGGCCTAGGTGTGTGTGTGTGTCCTGGGAGTGAAGCCTCCAGTTCACTCCTTAAGACTTCTTTAAGAGCAAGCACTATGTGGAGAGATCCTCTTTTAAAGTGTTTTTACTCTTGTGGTTTTTTTCCTAAACTTCACTTTGACTGCTTTGACATGTTTTACCATCTTAAGTTACCCACTTTCTGTTACTGAACACCAGGGGTTTGGTCTAGGTTCTAGCTCACTGCACAGAAAGCCAATCACTGAGACTACAAGTATTGCCAAGGAAGAAGGCTTTAATTGGGTGCTATGGCCAAGGAGATGGGAGCTCAGTCTCAAATCCACTTCCCTGATGGACTAAAACTAGGGGTTTATGTAACAGGGAAGAAATGTAACAATGTGTAAGAAAACAAGAGCAAGGGAGGGACAGGGAAGCAATCATGATGAATCAGGGATCAACATCTCATGTCAGGATGTGGTAATCTGGTGAGTTTCAGTTCTTTGATACTTTTTTTTAAGAGGCCTGAAGGTCATTTCCTGAGAAAGGAACTCAGATAAGACAAATGTTAAGTTTCCAGCTTTAAGATCAGAAATGTCTGCTGGGCGAGGTCACTCATGCCTGTAATCCCAGCACTTTGTGAGGCCAAGGCGGGCGGATCACGAGGTCAGGAGATTGAGTGGTGAAACCCCGTCTCTACAAAAAATACAAAAAATTAGTCGGGCATGGTGGTGGGCACCTGTAGTCCCAGCTACTTGGGAGGCTGAGGTAGGAGAATGGCGTGAACCCAGGAGGCGGAGCTTGCAGTGAGCCAAGATTGAAACACTGCACTGCAGCCTGGGCAACAGAGTGAGACTCTGTCTCGAAAAAAAGAAAAACACATTTCTCATTTTCCAAGTTCTTGTATGAGAAAACTCAAAACAAAGCATATGAATTTCTAAGTTTTCCTTTATGTCTCCTTGAAATATTAAAGAATTCTTTCTCACTAAAAACATTAATGCCTGTAGCATTTTTAAAATAAGAAAGGAAATAAAGTGCCCTGGGTAATTCTGCTGAAAGTAATTTATTGAACATCATCACACGCACAGAGTTTTATCCATTGATCTCTTTTCAGGACTACAGGCAGCTGTTTCTTTCGGGGTAACTATTTATTCATGTGTATTAGCAGTGTTACTCTTGGGTCATTGTAGTAATTCTGACTGTTCCAAAAAGGTTCAGAGAGGATGAACTCATACAAACCTTCAGAACACATTGTAAATGGAAAGGGAGAGCCCATTTAAAAAGCTCATATCCACTTTGACCAACTACATGTTGTAGATTTTCTCATCCCAACAGTAGTTCCTAAGATTAGACATTTATGGGGAAAGACTAAAGATGGAAATGGCCCCACAAGCAAATGGCCCACACCCTCTTTAGGCTGATGAACCAAGACAGGAGGAGCTCCCAGAAAGGGCTCTTTGTAGGTGGTGTCTTCAGCTCAAACCCACTCCTTCCTATTCAGAGCCAGGGGACATGATTGCACTATTTGTGGCCTTGTTGCTGAACCCCCGGCAGCAGAGATTATCTGTGTCCCTCTTCCCATTTATCTCAAAGATGAAAAGAATAAAGGGCAAAGCAGAACAAACCCATGCTATGTGAGATAAGAACCTGAGCTCCAAAGAAGGGTTTTGGGGAAAGCAGTAGACATAGGCCAGTTGGAACCGACATTGGTTTTCTCTTCTGGGAATTGAGGAATCTGTATTTACCAGCACCTTCTATCACATATAGTCACTCTATGGATCACATGAAAAGTCCTCTGTAAAAGTTCCCTCAGAAAAAAACATAGAAAATGTCCAAAACCAAACTTTCTTCTTGTTACCAGCCACACCTGTAGAATAAAATATGAAAAATTTGATCTTTTTATGCAAATGTGAAGCCAACCTCTTAATGCAAATTGAAAACTCAAATCTGAAAATACTGAAGGAGGATTAATATATTTTTTAGAAGTCTGAAGGAGGATTCATGTGTTTTTTAGAAGTCTGTGGCATGAGATATGTAGTACAGCTAATCTTATTCATAATATCTTTAAGAAAAAGAAGATTCATTGTTTTTAATGCTTGGCACTTTCTATAACTATTGATTTGATCTTTTAAAATTAGTTTCCAATATAGAAACCCTCCACCCCGGCAGCAATGAACTAAACTCTTATAAGAATTTCTTTAAGAAATTACATTATCACATATTTACTGACCAGAGTTTTATCCCAATGGAAAAATGCTCTAGGAAGTTAATTACTTAAAGACTAGGAAGATAGGGAAATTGTAGCTTTTCCCAGAATGACCTTTGTGGACTAGTTTTTAAAAAAGAATTTGAATTTATTTCCAAACACAGATGAGGGCCTGACTAACCCTCAGTTCCAGCTGTATAAACATTGAACTTTCAAACGTCTTAGAAAATAAGACCAAAACTTTTAACAACAAGTGTAAAACCTGAATAATTATAATTATATTGTTGATTATTTCCCTTATGGGAAGTAATCTGCTTCTTTCCCCAGAAAGGCAAAGATTGTTTTGTTTCTTAGTTTTTGTGATGTGAGTGTAAGAAACATTTTAGTAAACAAAACAATGTTTACCATATAGGTATTTGTCTATATATGTGTGTGTGTTTAAAATACGTAAAATTATATATAAATATATTTCAGATTTTAAATTTATATTTATAAATTTTGACATGCTTTGACTTCAGAGAAGCCTGTAGTTTCTAATTACCTGTGAGTATAATCTTCACTGAGGCCTTATTACAAAGTATTCCATTTTGTAATAAACACCATGACATGCTTACAACTTTGTACATGACGGGAAAAAAATTGAGCCTTCTTTTAGCACAAACCATAGAATAAACCTGATTACCAAAACCCTGTTGCTTTTTTTATTTGTATTTCTCACTATTATTTATTAATAACTAGCTACATTTTTGGACCAGCTGAATAAAATAATTGAGCAGAATTGGTAGTAGTAACAGGCTGACAATTTATTCACGGTGTTGAGGGAGAGATTATAAAATTTTCTATAGGGTTCATAATTGATTTAGTAACAATTTAAAATACGTACTCTTAGTTTTCCCAAGTAATTCCATGTCTAAGAGCTTGGAGGCCCTTCTAACGAAGATCCCTTCCTTTAAGAGTGCACAAAGTGAATTTCAGTCTTCTGCACACTTGAAGCAAGCTAGACCAGATGAGGGAAGTGGCAGGTTTTACCCAATGTCACACACGAGGAAATGATTTAAAACCACTTCATAAACTGCTGCATAGAAATCAGCATTTGAGTTTTTTCCTGGACACTTGTTCTAGATTTACATTTGTCATCAGCTGTTAATGCTAACTTACTGTCCAAACTGAAATCTGTCAAAGACAAAATAATCAGAGAATTGGCCAGAATCAACTAGATGAGGGATCTTTATAGTCTCACTAATACTCTGTGTTCTGAGGTTTGTTTGCTGCTTTGTTTGCTTTTAATGAATGCCAGAAGAGGAAAGAAAGGGCAGTAGCTTTTCTGATAGAATTTTATGAGTTTATATTTTAGAAACACATTTACTATTTAATATATTAATAACATTCCCACTGTCAACTAGGCCCTGTCAAAATAAACATATAGGAAGATATTGTAAAAATAATTTATTTAATTTCCCTGCTCATATAATTATCTACTAACTTCAAAACAAAGGTAAGTGTAAGTATGTGCGGACATTAAACTCTTATCCTCACCAGTAAATGTCTTCCTTTTGACCTTACAGTTTGAGTCCAAGAATCTGGAAATAGTAGAGTTCTAGTGACAATATTTCATTAGAATTAATCTAAGTAATTATTATGACAGTAGTCAGCTTCTTATTTGATGTCGCATTAAATAAAAACAGTTAATAAATTCAAACTGGATCATAGGCAGTAATTTGAACTCTATAGCATACAGGAGAGAAGGGGTGTGACTGCTTTCCAAGTCTAGTCACAAAATAGTGATCATTTTTTAAAAGCACAGACTTGTTCAAAGACTTCATATCTGATCGAATTCAATCTGTTTCCTTATCTGAAAGTGGGTGGATTTTGTTCTTATCATTTGTATTCTTTCATATCATCTCATTCGTGTTTTATCACACAGAGGGTTAAGCTGAATCTGTTAGAATATGTTTTCCTGTAGGACGCACTTGAGCTGGGACTAGAACCCAGATTTGAAATTCTATCCTGAGGCTTAGCTGGCACTCATTATTTCATTCAAAGTCATATATTTGCAACAATTTAAGTAGTTAGATTTTCAGTGATGAAAGGTTATTTAATAGGCTCCAGGTTACAGCAGTATTTTCCTAGTTATCTTCTTCTGTGCAGTCTTCAGAAGAGATTGGGAGCATGGTTGATTCAAATAACTACCTAAGGGTTAAATATTATGTGTGGGCTCAGACCCCTGGTCAAGTGTTGGAGAAAATTTTTATTGATTTAAGTAGGTGTTATAGCTCAGTAACAAATGGCCCTATGTTTGGCAAGAAAAGCAGATTTGGAAACTCTACTCACAGCCAAATCTACAATAATAAAATAATTGGTTCACGTAAAAGGAAATGGTTTTGACAGATTTACACTCTTGGGGTATGTTAGAATTCCACCAAGACTCAGGATTCAAGTGCATTTTTATCTCAAAGTGGAAGAATCTGACACTGAAAGTGGAAAGCATTTTCTATAAAGCAAATGCTATTGACACGGTCACTCTTTCACCCATTGCATTCTCTACGAGTTGTGTTAGGTAGTTCTGATGTGTCCTATTGTCACTCTTTACCTTCTCTACTCCATTTAGATTTAGATGTAGAACAACCCAAAGAAGAAAAGAAAGAATGCTACTATAATCTCAATGACGCCAGTCTCTGTGATAATGTGTTGGCCCCCAATGTCACGAAACAAGAATGCTGCTGTACATCGGGTGCGGGATGGGGAGATAACTGTGAAATCTTCCCCTGCCCGGTCTTGGGAACTGGTAAGAATCTGCTGAGTGTTTGGTCACTTGTGTTTGGTCATATGGTATCCCTGGGCCTTGAAATGATTGACACTCACTCCCACAGCCAACTCAAGGCGACTTACCATATAGTGAGTTTCATTCAGTGCTAGAGCCAGCACCCGCATCCCATCTTAGTATGAATCCTTGAACTTCTCTTCATCAGAGTGTACTGTGACACTCAGGTTCTGTGTGATATTTTGGCAGAAAGTTAATTCAGTTTTATTCCACTTTAAAATTAAAATCAGTCTTTGCTGCTAATAATGATATGGCATTATTCGTAACTCAAGTTTGTGTATTGAAGCTAAGATTTTGTGTAATTGATTCTTATTAAACCTTTAAGAAACTAGACATCACAGTCGTGGAAAAATAATAGTTATAATATCAAGTAAAGCATGAGTAAGAAAATATGAGTGAACTTGGAGGTTTTTTTAATTAAAAAGTGTAAGAAAATCTATGAAGTCATTAGATCTCTTTGCACTTAATCCATAATTTTTTGAGATTGTACTAAATTTATTTGCTGGAATTGCCTTAAAGTTACCAAGTCTGAGAAAGCAAAACTGAACTTGAAACATGCATTCATGGAAGATGCTGATTCTTTTTTTTTTCTTTTCAACTTATTTCTTTTCTTGGTTTTGTCTCTTCTAAAATCAGCTGAGTTCACTGAAATGTGTCCCAAAGGGAAAGGTTTTGTGCCTGCTGGAGAGTCCTCTTCTGAAGCTGGTGGTGAGAACTATAAAGGTCAGAATCAAGTGGAAACAAATTTTCAACACATTGTGTACATGTGAGATACTCAAGTGAACGCATGGCTTGGGTTTCACAGAATTAGAGTTCTTTTTAGTCATAAAAACTGATTACAAAGTCCTTAATTCTACCATTAAAAGAAAGTCTCTGTGGACTTGGAGTCAGAACACAAACTCTATGATGCTGGGAAGTAGACATTGGGAGGTGAACTTCTGAGTTTCTATCTCTTCATCCCTGAGATAGGAATAATTTCTCAAAGGTTATGATAAGGATTAAATAAGATAATATATCTGAAAGTACTTAACAAATTCTGTACCTAGTACATACTTACTAAATATATTGTTTTATTCTAGACGCTTAATAGAAATCATATAAATTTGACCACTATTTGTCTTTATGGTCATCAACAAAGCTAAGGTTCTTGTATTTTTAGACTTTATCCTACTGTTGTGGGGCCTTTTACCAGTGGCCACAAGTTCATAATGAGAAATGGAAGAGAAGACAACCAGAGTAGACATGTTTTATATAGTTAATACTACTATTATATAATTCTAAAATAAATGTGCAGCCTTTTAATTTTGGTGAATATCCACGTGTATGAATATTTCCTCATTAACCACTCACTTTTGACATTTTCATGATAGAGATATTACCTTTTATATACAAAGTGATTTTTTCCTTTATAGTTTAATACTGGAGACTGCTAAGTAGCTGGGAAACAGACTATAAAATCATTTTTATTGTCAATTTTTGGAAAACTAGTGTTTGAATAATATGGTATAATTCAGTAGCTGGGTAAGAAATTCCATTTGTGTTTTTTTAAATACATCTATGATTTGGTCCAATTAAATAACGAGAAGACTTGGTTTATAATACGTGTTGAATGGTTTCCAAATTCACAAATATACATTACTATGTTTTTGCAGGGATGTAGTTAAATCTCACTTCATATTAAGGTACAGAGCTCTGATTTCACCATAAATTCATCTTCTCTTTTATATGAAAATAAATTCCTCCTCTTCCTATTTTAGCAGTGCTGTTAATGGTTGGAAGAAGATTGGATTCAGATCCAACCAGCCATATGTTCTAGGCTTGGCTTTGCCATTTTCCATCTGTGTAACTTTAAGCAAATCCTCTATGGAGTCTTCA
Organism: Chlorocebus sabaeus; assembly: GCF_047675955.1. Classification (NCBI taxonomy): domain Eukaryota; kingdom Metazoa; phylum Chordata; class Mammalia; order Primates; family Cercopithecidae; genus Chlorocebus; species Chlorocebus sabaeus. The sequence goes on from NC_132917.1 coordinate 33,061,207, forward strand.
GGTTGTAAAATGAGGAATAGATGACATTAGCTCAAAAATGCTAGAACTAATGCTAATAATAGCAGTAAAAGCAACAGATAACACTTTCGAGTATTTGCTTATGCCAGAGTATATACTGAGTCCTATCCATGGATTATCTCATTTCATCCTTCCACTCTTATTAGGTAGGTGTTCCTATTGTCTCTAATTTATCACTGAGTAAACTGAGATAACAAAGCTATTAATTCTATGGGGGAATGAGTCTGCTAACACCCTTAGCAACTTGTGCTTTCTTTTATCAAGAAAGACTTGCATTCAAGTTCCACCAAACCTTCTTGGAAACTTTCTACATCTCAACTAGTGAATGGGCCAGAATAGACATTACAGAACACATTTCTTAAAAGGTACATATCCTTCTGTTGATGCCACTATGGAACCATAGACCATTTCATCAAATATGAGGTAGCATCTCAGAAACCATATTTACAAATACACTTCTCCAATAATGGTTTGGCCATTGCTTCTCAAATATCACAGACAAACTACATCTGTTTGTGTTTTTATGCCTGCCAATTAGGCCTTATTTTAAGAATATTATATTGCTGTTTCTGTAGGATTCTTTGGAATATAAATATTATAATATCTTACTTAAAGCCCCAAATCTGGTTATACTCTTTTTAATTGAAAGATCAAACCTAACTCCTTTTTGTATTTCTCAATTTTTTTCCAAATAGATGCAGATGAATGCCTACTTTTTGGACAAGAAATCTGTAAAAATGGTTTCTGTTTGAACACTCGGCCTGGGTATGAATGCTACTGTAAGCAAGGGACATACTACGATCCTGTGAAACTGCAGTGCTTTGGTAAGCTTTAAGGGGATATAGTATGGTGTACTGTGAAAATATACAGATGGAAAAAATAACTATGCTATGTAGTAAAAACAATTTCCTTGAATCTAAATCATATGTTGAAAAGATGTGTAAATGTTTTAGGGATCTTTTTCTTAAGCACAATTTAAGAAAATTAAAAAAAAAAAACCACCTCCATACTACTGTTTGAATGTATTTCAAACAAAGAGTTAATATTCACTGTGGAATTATAATTCAGGCCACTGGTATAACTGAAGTGTTCTTTTGGTCTGTGGCACCTCCTGTTTCATCACTCATACTGTGCAAGTGAGAGCCATTTTAAATACTGACCCAGACCTTAATGCTTAAGCAGAAAACCACATATACTAGGCAGAAAAATATAGCAAAAGGAAATAATTTTAAAAGTTATCGTAAGGAGCCATTTTATCTTAAATTTCTAAGCATATCCTGTTCATGGATGTTTTCTTTCCTTATGTAATGTCAGCAGCAGCAGCAATGTTGTTTTTCAGTCAGAGCAGCTTACATTTTTATAGTCAGAGCCACTCTCTTTTGGATGATAATGTGTGGTTAATTGAAAGTGGCAGCCCCTGGAATCTGGACTAAATAGAGCCATGTGTAAAGTTTGGTAAGTGTATGAGGTACAACTGATGGCTGATTTTCTTTAGTAATATTTTTTTTCTCCTAAGATATGGATGAATGTCAAGACCCCAGTAGTTGTATTGATGGCCAGTGTGTGAATACAGAGGGCTCTTACAACTGCTTCTGTACTCACCCCATGGTCCTGGATGCATCAGAAAAAAGATGTATAAGACCGGCTGAGTCAAACGGTATGTTTCCAGGAGATGCAAACCTGTGTCCAAATAAATATCATAAGGTTTTCCTTTTAACTAAAATTGTGAACCACTGGAAAATAGAAAAAATGAATTCCTTGGGTATTTTGAAATAACTAAAATGAGATACTTACAGAAATAATAATAAGATGCATATCATCAGTATGCAAGAGATTTAATAGCCTGGACACACTCATTAAGTATGGACCATGGAGCAGCTGAGCAGATGGCAGGGTTGTTCCATGGCTGAGGGTTCATCATCCCTAACCTGCAAAGGCAGCTGAGGGAAATGTAATTCAGGGAAAGATAATTAGGTGTGCTCAGCAGAGTGGAGGGAGTGGATAAGGCTCAGCAGAGCAGAGAGTGGAGTTCAACAAGGTGGTGGAGAGCCCAGAAGTCCACCCACAGAAACTCCTGTCATCCCTGATGCTACTGATAATTGGTAAAAAGCCGCTGATAATTGGCATCATCCATCATTCGCCTCAGGAGACTGCTTTGGATGAAGTCAGTTGAAAGGTAGGAATTAAAGACTCTAGGATGAAGTGTCACTGGTCCAGGGCTTTGGCAGGTTAAATGGATGAGAAGGCGTGAATTCAATAACTGTTACGTGGAAAGAAATGGTAGGGTTTGACAGGAGTAAATGAAAAAGTGAAGATTAGAAGAGTGAGAAGCCCATCAGGCTTATGACGGACAAGCAAAATAGTGGGCATTGTATATAACAGTAGGAAGCTGTAGAGAGAAGTATTGTGTTGGGACCGGATGGGCAGGTGGAATTTCAGCTGATGGAATGAGATGACAGAGAATTGATCCATTCAAAGACCAGAATGGATTCAGACTTCTACTTGGAAATCACTCTTAGAAATAGAGATGGAAGCTTGGAGACTTGCTGGCTTCCAACACAGTGTTTATAAATAGGAATAACTGTGCAATTTTCATGGAACTATGTTTTCCCTTTCAGAACAAATAGAAGAAACTGATGTCTACCAAGATTTGTGCTGGGAACATCTGAGTGATGAGTACGTGTGTAGCCGGCCTCTTGTGGGCAAGCAGACGACGTACACTGAGTGCTGCTGTCTGTATGGAGAGGCCTGGGGCATGCAGTGTGCCCTCTGCCCCATGAAGGATTCAGGTGAGCCCATATCCAGTTTCTTCTGCAGGACGCCTTTGGGGACAAGTTCATTTCACCTCCTTTGCATCCTGACGTTTCTCTTGCATATCTTCGCCTTCATTCCTGATATCTTACTTTCATTACGTGTGTGTGTGTGTGTGTGTGTGTGTGTGTGTGTGTGTGTGTGTGTAGGGCAGGATTGCATAAACATTTCGCTCCTGGTTTACCTCCGCTCCCGACCCTGTCATTAATTTTTGAAACCCTCATTCCATTTCCCCAGTGAATGATAAATGACCCAAAGAAACATAACTTAGCAATCAGTGGCATAGGCTTAGAATTTATATTTCCTGGCAGTTCATTTTTTACTACAGTTCTTCTCATTCCTAACAGTTTCTACTTAGACCAAAACATATATTAGAGACAGTAGAAAATCACTGTAGGTCAAAGTCCAAATTTTCATGTCAACCTCTGTATATGGAGATATAAGAAACGGGTTAGAACAAAAAGGGAAGGGTTTAGAAAGTAATTGAAGAAATATTTCAACAAATCTCCTTTCCTTTCAAGTTCTAGATCTATCTGGGTTTAAACCTTTGGCCAACTGGAAAAGATGAGACAGGTTAAGCTCCCAGTTTCATCCCCTCTCCCAGTTTGGAGGAGGCCTGGAAGGTGCGGGCTTTGTGCTTCCTGGCTGGGCTGTCTGGTGACCGTTGAGTTGTGCACTGACTGCCAATTTCCCTTTTTACCATCATAGCACCTTCTCATTAAAGGAAAGCACTCGAAAGTGTTCAGTATATCCTTTTGTAAAGTTGACTTGTTAAAGGTAGAAGGATCATGTGCAAGTAGAAAGCAAAAGAGTTTATTATGAATATATTCTCAGAACAGTCGAGAGGGGAAAAATTGCTTGAAAAGAGGAAATGCATTAATTTTTAGTGAATTCAATTAGAATATTTCTTTCAAGCTATATAATAAATTAGCTTTCCAGCTTAGAAATAACTGAAAACCAATGTAGCATGAAAGAGAAAATAATTGGGAATTCCCATAAGAAGAAAATGAATAGCCAAGGATAAAGAGCAAATACACAAAGCACTAGATGGCAATGATAGCAGCCCAGAATTGGAGAGAGGGCAGGTCTGGGGCCAGATGGCGCTGAGTCTGGAATCCAGCACTGCCATAGCAGCTGCATGACCAGGGGAAAAAAACTTCACCCTCTACAGCTCATTTGTAAAACGGAGGCGTCTATATCTGTCTTGGGTTGTTGCAAGCGCTGGGAGGATGTAGGTAGCAGGGGGCTAATTACTAGCTTTACTGGTTGTTTCGGGCCCTGGAAGCAGATGCCACGGGGAGACAAAAGTGAAATCACTAAGTTAATGTGAGTTCAGTGAGGCTTTTGAGTCATTTTCTCACAATGCTATACTACCTCAAATCTTTTTTACTTATGCAGTGGTTTTTCATTGTCTAATTTTTTCCACAAATCACATGTATTCCTCCTAAAGTATTAAAATAGTCAAAGAGGTTATATTCCCCTCCACCTACGCCATCACAGTTGAACTCGGCTCCTTAAAGACACTCACTTTTGACAGTTGGGTTTTATCATCCTAGCATTTTCCTACACTTTAATTATCATTATGTATTTATATTAGCCATTGCTGTATATTAATATATTTATATCCAACAGTGTTTATAACTGAAGTCTGTATCATTGATCTGAGCTACACTTTGCTTTATATTTTGCACTTCAGCATCCCTGAGATTGGGGTCGTCTGATAATTATGATATATAACCATGTCCACAGGTATTTTTCCCAATTTTTAACATCAATTATATCAAGATACATTTTACAATCTAGGATCTCTTAAAACTGATGAAAATAACTTAAAATTTTTTACATTGATATATTTAGGGGTGCAAGTGTAGATTTCTTACCTGCATGTATTGCGTGGTGGTAAGTAAAGTCTGTGTTTTTAGTGCACCCATAACACGAATAGCGGACTGTGCCCAATAGGTCATTTTTCAACCCTTACCCCACTTCCAGACTCCCACATTTTGGAGTCTCCAGTGTCTATTACTCCATTCCATATGTCCATGTGTACCCATTGGTTAGCTTCCAATAATAAGTGAGAACACTCAGTATTTGACTTTCTGAGTAATTTCAATTAGGATAGTGACCTCCAGTTCCACCCATGTTGCTGCAAAATGCACGATTTTATTCTTGGTTATGACTTAGTGGTATTCCATGGATAATGAAATTTTCTTACTGAAGCGTTCCTACAGGTGCATATGTGGAGGTTCATTGCAGCATTGTTTATAAAAGGAAAATCAGTACTGGGGCAAGATGGGCCAGGGAAAGGTTAGGGGAGGAAAAAAACAAATGCCCCGCACAAGAAGTGACTGAATAAATCATGTACATCTATAAAACAGCAGATTCCATGCAGTTGTTTAAAAATTACATTGTTTTGGCCGGGCATGGTGGCTCATGCCTGTAATCACAGCACTTTGGGGGGCCGAGACGGGTGGATCACAAGGTCAGGAGATCAGGACCATACTGGCTAACACAGTGAAACCCCATCTCTACTAAAAGATACCAAAAATTAGCCGGACCTGGTGGCGCACACCTGTAATCCCAGCTACTCGGGAGGCTGAGTCCAGAGAATAGCTTGAACCCAGGAGGTGGAGGTTGCAGTGAGCCGAGATCGTGCCACTGTACTCCATCCAGTCTGGGCAACAGAGCGAGACTCCATCTCAAAAAAAAAAAAAAAAAAGTAATACAGCCTTTATGGAAAACAGTATGGAGATTTCTCAAAGAACTAAAAATAGAACTACCTGGCAATCCCACTAACTGGGTACCTACCCAAAAGGAATGTCTTTATCCATTCCTCCATTGAAGGACACGTAGGTTGATTCTATCTCTTTGCTGTTGTGAGTAGTGCTGCAGTAAACACACAAATGCAGGTATCTTTTTGACATAATGATTTCATTGCCTTTGGGTAGGTACCCATAAACAATGCTGCAGTGAACCTCCATGTATGCACCTGCAGGAATGGCTCAGTAAGAAAATTTCGACAAATGAAAATACCAGGCTAAGTGTGTACATTTTAAATTTATGATATTATCCTGGCTGGCACCATGGCTTATGCCTGAAGTCCCAGCATGTTGGGAGGTCGATGCAGTGGGTTGCCTGAGCTCAGGAGTTTGAGACCAGCCTGGGCAACACAGTGAAACCCATCTCTACAAAACATACAAAAATTAGCCGAGTGTGGTGCTACACACCTCTAGTCCTAGCTACTTGGGAGGCTGAGGTGGGAGGATGGCTTTCAGCCCAGGAGGCAGAGGTTGCAGTGGGCCAAGATCGCACCACTGCACTCCATCCTGGGCAGCAGAGCCAGACCCTGTCTCAAATAGATAAATAAAATTATTCCCCCAAAACACTGTAAACATTTACACTTTATTTAATTGACTAGGTTTAAAAACCTTCCAGTATTTTGTTATGAGAAATGAATATTTGAATAATGTAGCAATATTCTAAATATTAAATCTATTCTGAAAATAGGGATTTCAGAATATTGCATAGTTTTCAACTAAAGTTTTCAAAAACATTTTAAAAAGTGGATTAGAACAAATACATATGAAGGAGTATATATTATATAATATTTTTGGAAGAATACAGAGTATCAGGGGAAAAAAGATACCACATGCCAAAGTGAAAAAAAAAAAAAAAAAAGATTAGCTTCATTGCTATACTATTTCTAGTTTGTATATCCACAGTTATTATGATGAAGTGTCCAAAAAGAATCTCTAGTGTACGTGGTCAGCCAAACCAAAATCAGTGCTTTCCAATCTGTTACTTTTTAAAACAATGGTAGTTTGTTTGTTAACTGTATTGTAATTTTAACCTCCGGCATACAAATTCATTGACATTAAAATACTGGGTGGGCTGGTTGGCAAGAACAACTACTTAGGCTCTGGAGGCACCTGTGAAGGACCCCAGGGTTCTAGGAAATGCATGTTGAAAACTGCTTTCGAAATGTATCTGTTGAAGTATAGGAATTAGGGAGGCAGCCCCGAAGGAACTTTTTTTTTTTTTTTTGGACAGAGTCTCGCTCTGTCACCCAGGCTGAAGTGCAGTGATGCGATCTCAGCTCAGTGCTACCTCCGCCTCCCAGGTTCGAGCGATTCTTCTGCCTCAGCCTCCCAAGTAGCTGGGACTACAGGTACGCACCACCACTCCCAGCTAATGTTTTGTATTTGGTAGACACAGGGGAACTTTTCTTTTATACTACCAAAATTATAGACCTAGAACTAGGCTTATGAGATCATCTATTCTGAATCCAGAGAGAAGTACACAGTGAAATTAAACTTTTCCACAGGTCCTATGATTAGTTGGCATTCCCTTAATTGGCACCTGATCGTGTAGTCACATTTACACAAAACCATCTCTTGTTGCAAAGCACATGTTTGCTGGAGTGGAGTGAACTAAGAGGAGCCTCAGGGCATCAGGGTTAGCCCATCTGCTCTAGAACCAGGTTGCCTAGCTTTGCATCCTGGTTTGGCAACTTCTTATCGCCATGACCTTGTTAATTTTCTGTCTCTGTACCTCAGTTTCTCATGTGAAAATAATATCTGCCTTTCAGAGTGGTTGTAAGAATTAAATAATACATGAACACTTCAAATAGTGTTTGACACATGGTACATTTTCAGAAGATACTAACAACTATGGGTGCTACTACTAGGTATCTCAGATCAAATGCATTTTCAAATGTAATGAAAATCAAAAGGATCTTATAAAATACACAGTTACCTAAATAGCATGTGAACACAAATTAAGCGTAGACAAATGCAGAAATAATTGTTCTTAATGTAAGACTTTCTGTTCTAGACCACTGCTTTGTAAACATTAATGGGCATGTCAGTTACCTGGGAGAGCTTATCAAAAAACATGCTGGTTTCTCGTTTGCAAAAGATGGGGTGGCGTGGGAGGCACAGGATTCTGCATTTCTGGTAAGTCCCGAGCTGCTGCTGCTGCCGCTGCCGCTTCCTCTGAGCAGGAAGCAAAGCTCTAGAAACATCTAATAGCATCTAACTTTATTTTGTTAAAACCTACGTTAATGCTGGTAGTCATTTATCGTAAAGGAAGCAAAGAATATGTGAATTTTAAAACTAGTTTGTTCATAGTTTCTGCCATTGAACCTTTTAAATATACTGTTCCCGGATATCTTGATCGTTGAGAAGGACCACATTGTCTATCTCTTCATCTGAGCACAGGACTAATCCCAGCCTGTCAGACATCAAGCATCCCATTTTCCTTAGGAGTGCAGTACTGCTTTGGGGAACAATTCGTTACTGATGGAATCAGTGCTGGAGGAATTTAGGGAATAAATCGCACCACTTGTCATCAGCTTTAAGCATTAAAGTGCAGTGTAAAGTAAAGCTTTGGCTCCAGAGCGAGCTTTCACACTTCTGGTCCGGTAGGTCATGGGCACTAATTCTTGCTAAAGCAGCAACTACATCTGAGAATACTGGTAGGTGGAGGAGGTAGGAGTGGCTGCTTAAATAGCGTTCTCTGAAGTTAGATGGCATCTTGCATATTGGTACCACATGCAGGGGAAATGAGGGTGATGGATTGTGTCAGGAGAGCTTTACATAAGGAGAATTGCTTAATTGTAGAATTCATACATTGCTGGGGCTGCTTAGGATCCCATTTCAATGCTCCACTAAAGTCTTAGAGGCCAGACCACAGACTGCACTAGGAGGAAGTTTTTCTCCTTCACCATGGATGTATCATGGACTGACTGTCTCCCCATTCAGACTGCTGGAGGCCTTCCTTGCCCCATTCCAGCCCCTGACTTCTCTTCTCCTTCCCCTTTCGCAATACCCGCTGATCCTGCCTCTCTTAAAATGACTTTGGTGGCTAAACTGTTTTGGGAGGATCCTCAAATTTGTGGTCTTTATTGTGATATCATGTCAGCCTCTGAGAGACAAAGCTGTTTGGGAAACCAAGTCAGGAAAAACGAGCCACTGTATCAATTTCATAAATGAAGACAGGGTGGTCATTCTTTGATCTTGCTGAGAATTTCTAGTGCTATGCGAGAAGAAAGTCATAGAGTTGTCAGAACTTTGAGGCCTTTGGTTGGATATGGAGTTTATTGGAATATGGATTTTCTGTTGCTTGGTTTTTCTGAATGTAAGTGATAATAAAAATGATAACTAACATATACATAGCACAGTGCCAGGCACTTTCAACACGTTTTCCATCTATTGAGATATTTAACTTGCCAAGGCATCTTAGGTATACAGTTACAGTAGTCCTCCACCTTATCTGGTTTCAGTTACCCACAGTCAACCACGGTCCAAAATATTAAGGGGAAAATTCCAAAAATAAGCAACTCATAAGTTTTAAATTGCATGCAACTCTGAGTAGTGTGGTGTCCTGCCCAGCACGCAGACCATCCATTTGTCCATGGTGTCCATACTGTGTATGCTACTTGCCCGTTAGTCAGTTAGTAGCAGCTCCATTATCTGATAGAAATCAATTGTATATATAAGGTTGAGTACTACCTGCAGTTTAAGGCATCCACTGGGGGTCTTGGAACATATCCCCAGTGGATAAGGGAGAATACTATCCCTCCTTTTTCTGGCAGAGGATCTGAGGCACAGCAAGCTTAAGCTACTTGTTAGTGGTCATATACCAGTAAGTGGAAGATTCAAATCCAGGCACCCTGGCTTCAGAATCTGCGTTCTAACCTCTTCAGCGTTACTCGAGTCTCTTTCTCTCCATGATCTCAAAGCACATCTTAAGTAGTCTCCCTTAGAATAGAAGAGTAATAAAGTGAAGAATTAAAGCCGAGATTTTAAAATTGTCTCACACATTGTGTGCTAAAAGAAAAACTGATTTTAGAGCTAACAATGAGCATAATAAATTAGAGGCAATGTGTCATCAAATCTGTAGCCCCAGACACACTGGCAGGAATAACAAAAAACTATATATTCAATGGACTAATGAACTAAAGCAAGTCAATAATTCTCAGTAAGTAAAACTTTTAGTGATGCCTATCACTTAATCTAAAATGAATTTTTAATGTTTTTATTTTTTGCTACTCTTAAAAGTATAAGCTTAATGGCCGGGCGTGGTGGCTCACACCTGTAATCCCAGCACTTTGGGAAGCAGAGGTGGGCAGATCGCTTAAGGTCAGGAGTTTGAGACCAGCCTAGCCAACACGGTGAAACCCCGTCTCTACTAAATTAGCTGGGCATGGTGGTGCATGCCTACAAGAATTGCTTGAGCAAAGATCGTGCCACTGCACTCCAGTTTAGACAACAGAGCTAGACTTCATCTGAAAGAAAATAACATAAGCTTAAATGTTCTGGAAAATGTACGTAAGAATCACAAGATAGAGGGTACCATTATCTCATGGAAATCAAAATCTGTTGATCTGCAAATGAAAGAAAATTATACATATTTGAATATTTGAGTCTGAAGTACCCAGGGATCCCAGTGTCTTTTTATATTGTTAAAATAATTAGATTTCTGATAAGTAAATTGTTAAAGTATTTAGACATTGTAAGTAAACTGAACAAAGACTTGATAAATGGGACAACTAGTGTGTTGGGAGAGTGCCATCTATTGGCAATGTAATGTACTACAGCACAGGTAATCTTATGTACTCAGGTGTAGAAAGATGAGAGTGGTTTTAAAAAATCAGGTCCCAAAGGAAACAGAAGGTGCCATAAAAGAAATCGAAAAATGTTAACAAAGTTTAATAAAACATGAATATTGATTAACATACGGAGGCATGGTCCTCTCGGTGTTGCTGAGAGCAGTTTGAAGAGACAGACTTATACATCTGAATCAAAAATTCTAGTTCTGGGACTGATAAAAGAACAAATGGATTTTGTTTAATGCCTGTTGAATAAAAGAATAAAGCACAAAGGCATGATGTGAATAGGCACTTAGTGAGGATCTGTTGAGTCAAAGCAATGTCAGTATTTATCCAACTTCCTTTGAGAAACGTAGACTGCTATAAGGGAAGAGAAGATATTTGTCAGAGTTATTCATACTCCTTTAAATAATGCTAGGAAGAATGATTATTACTGTATATAAATTATATACAGCTTGTGGTTTATACAAAGAGATAAGGAAATGATCTGAAATGAACTCTAAATTATTTATAATTTACCTGTTTTCAGTTTTAGTTAAATTACTTACATGTTCTTTGTTGTTTATTGAATGCCTACTATGTACTAGGCAAACAATTCTGGAACAGGTGTAAAGTTGTATTTAATGAAATGCATAGGTAGTATAATTTATTCCTAAATATTATGTCTTTTAAATCTGCAAATGATACTTTAATAAATTCACCATTTGCTGTGACAGAGAATTTTTCAATCCTTCCTAATATCTAACCTACCCAATTATTCATATCATTTTGCAAAAGTAAAGAATTTGGAATGTCTTCAAACAATTCTGCTAGTGATTTCTTCCATATCCGTGCATGGCTCTTACATGTTCCCAAAGATCTCAGGGCGAGAAGTTTCATAATGCCCTTGGAGGTGTGAAGGAAGACAGGGATTTGACTCATGGACTAAACTTGAAAAAATGTTGTAACTGGGCCATAGTTGCAAAAGACTTGTCAGCAGTCACGGTTTAAAGGCTTTTCCAAGAAATATGTTTCCAAAGAATGTTAATAATCACTTTGGAACACCCTGCTTGTGAAATAGTGAGTGGTCACTGCCTTTGGTTTAGGCAATCCAGGGATCTCTTTTCTGCTTTTGGTCCTGGCTCTCTGACATTGCACTGGACACATTACTTCAACCTCCTTTATCCAAAGTTGAGACCTCTTTGTGAGGTTATGATAATTAATACAATGAGTATGAAAGCATTTATCCTTTCAGTCATAGATCCTGAGCATTATAATTAAAGAAACAGTAACCATTAGTCACTTACAATGGAAAATTAAAATCAAACTACAAAGATATAAAAGGCCTACAAAATTGAGTGGCTGTCATGCATGCACAGAGAATATCTTCTAAAAAGCAAGTGTTCCAGTTCTGTGAGACTGAACTCTTGGTATCCATGGAACTAGATTGAATGGATGTTATATGAAATGGCCAGTAAGCCAGTTATATTGTTCCTCATTGAAAGGACTCTTGGCCAGGCACAGTGGCTCACACCTGTAACCTCAGCACTTTGGGAGGCCGACGCGGCAGGATCACGAGGCCAGGAGTTCGAGACCAGCCTGGTCAATATGGCCACACCCCGTCTCTACTAAAAATACAAAAATTACCTGGGCGTGTAGTCCCAGCTACTCTGGAGGCTGAGGCAGAAGAATCGCTTGAACCTGGGAGGCGGCGGTTGCAGTGAGCTGAGATTGTGCCACTGCACTCCAGCCTGGGCAACAGAGCCAAACTCTGTCCCAAAAAAGAAAAAAGAAAGGACTCTTATTTCTTTAGAAAGTTTTCTCTCACCCCTCCCAAAGAAAGGTTGAAAATACTTCTACTACTATCAAAAGATCATTGCAAAATAAAATCCATTATTGAATTCAAATTCAAAGTAGTTCTTTGATGTAATGTGATCCTTATGTTCATTTCCTCACTTGAAATCCTAGTGATTTCTTCGATATCCATGCATGGCTCTGACATGCTCATGAGGGTTAAATGTGATCATGCATGGGAGAGGATTGGCCTACAGTAAATGTGCCATAGCCAAAGGCGTTAGCAATTATTATGAATCAAATCCAGTTCTAGGAAATGAGTCAACGTTTATCATGCACCGCTCCCTGGTTATCCAGTGCTAGAAATCTCTTTGAAAGGGGCCAAGAATCAAAGACAATGAGGGATAGGAGGGTGTTCAGGGAATTGCACAGACCTGAATACCCCTGTGTACTTGCAGAGAAGCTCCACCTGTGCCCGGCCAGGCTCCTACAGTGTAAGTTAGGAAGTCAGAGAGAGAGGCTTTATGCACAGAAAGGACCATTTATGTTGGGTTTTAATGAACGTTCAATGTACTCAATTTTTAAATGTTAAAACCTAGATATTCCTAAGAATTTGATTTCAGCTTTCACATTTTATCATCCTATTTGTAAGTCCAATAACCTTCTATAAAATAAGATCAATTTTATTTGTTGACTGTATATGTCTCAAAGAACGGATTAAACTTAAAAGTTATTTCTACATATAAATTCTATTAACTAAAATTTTGAACACTTCAGTCTCCATCTCACAATCCTAATAAGCATTTTCCTCATAAATAATTAATTAGCTTTTATAAATCTTATAAACCAAACTTGAAACACAGAAAATTGAATTCCCTAATAAATTTAAATAATGTTTACCCACCTAATAAAATTCTCCTAATCCTCATTTAACTTAAAATCCAAAATCTAAATTCAATTTTGAGTTGAAATTGCAAGGCCTATCAGGTTCTCTGATTATATGATTCTCTTAGACACTAACACGTATACAATAACAAGAAAAAAGAAAACCCTTACCCTAAGACATGTCACAGAAAGTGTTAACATTCTGAGCTTAATTAACTTCATTATTTCTGTAACAGAATTACTGTGTTAGGCCAGCTGAGGTTAGTGGCTGAAGAAATTCAGGACCCTGATTGCCAGTTGGCAGTGAGAGAATGAAAACCAGGATGTGGGACCTGCATCCTCGCAGTAATGAATCTGCCCTGCCCACCATAGGATGCCGAGCACCTTCTTCTTGCTTCCGTGCTAACAGGGGACCCCAAGTTTTCTCATGTATACTGTTTTTATAATCAGTATCTTCCACTGCAGTGATTTTCATTAAGACAGAAAAAAATAAATAGAACCTTTTATCCAACTACACATGCCCTCCCGTAGGAATCAAGTACCTTCTCCTAAAGGGATAAGCTCGCCCCACTGAGATTGCCTACCAGATCAATGGCTGCCAGCAGGAGAGGGCTTTTATGGATGGTCAGGGCCTCTTTTACTAAACTGGGGAAAAGATACTGGATTTGTGAAAGAGGCTAAATAAGCAGGAATGAATGGCAGAGAAGCCAGGTACAAAAAGCAGGGACAGTACATAAGAGGAAAAATACTAGACGCTAACATGTGGGGTTTTTTTGAAATAACCATGTTTGGGCAGGTGCACTGGAAGGAAAGAAAGCAATGGGCAAGGAAGCCACATTCCGGTTATGATCCTATTGTAGTCATTGAAAGCAGAAGAAAAGTAAACATGGTTTGCCTCAAAGTGAGAATAGTTAAAATAAAATTTTAAAATACCCTGATAGAGGGGAAAACTTACTCCTTCATTTCTTGCTAAACTGCTGAAGACAGAACTCTGGAGGAGTGTCCTGGAACAAGCTGCCATTCCCAAACCCCAATTCCCTGGATTACGGGTGAGTCAGCAAGCATTTGGAACGCCGGCCAGGGAGGACCAGTGGACCTTGCTAGACTGCACTGTAGGATGAACTCTCTGTTTTGAAAACTGATTGAAGCTATTGCTTCAGTGTCCTCACCAGCCATTAGAGAACAGTTCAAGGTGAGAGAAGTTTGATTAATGGGTTACTCGTTGGTGACATGAGCACTTCTGAAATTTTACTTCTTGTACAGCTTTGAGCCTTGGAGTCTCAGTTGTATTCATGGTACTTTTCCTAAGAGCTATACTGCATGGAAGTGCTAGGAAAGTATTTGACCACTCTCTGTTATAAAAAATACTCTGAATAGAAAATAAATTTCATTATGATAATAATCTTACTGGTGTCCTATTAAAATCTTTCTAGTGTGAGTGAAAGGAGAGAGATTCAGGTATGCATGTAAACAATCTGATCCTAAAAAGCAACACTTATTTTTAGTTAACAAATGTATCTGCCTGTTTTTACACTGCTATAAAGATACTACCTGAGACTGGGTAATTTATAAAGAACAGTTCTTCATGGCTGGGGAGGCCTCAGGAGACTTATAATCATGGCAGAAGGTGAAGCCAGACACTCCTTACCTGGCGAGAGGACAGAAAGAGAGAAAGAGTGAGGAAGTGCCACACTTGAAACCATCAGCTCTCCTGAGAACTCCCTCACTGGTGAGAACAGCATGGGGGAAACTGCCCTGTGATCCAATCACCTCCCACCAGATCGGGATTACAATTCAAGATGAGATTTGGTTGGGGACACAAAGTCAAACCATATCAACAAGCAATCAAATTTATCTCAAAGTAAAAGTCTTAGCAAGTTAAACTTTCTCCTTTGAAATCAGAGATAATGAATAGGCATTCAGTTTTCTAGAATTGCCCATTCAGTATGATACTACATGATTTCTTCTAGTGAACATTTTACTTTCATATATCTAGATATAGATATAGATATAGATAGATAGATAGATTTTTTGTTTTGTTTTGTTTTTTGAGACAGAGTCTCGCTGTGTCCCATAGGCTGGAGTATAGTGGTGCAATCTTGGCTCACTGAAACTCCCACTTCCCGGGTTCAAGCAATTCTCCTGCCACAGCCTCCCGCATAGCTGGGACTATAGGCGCATACCACCACGCCCGGCTATTTTTATTTTATTTTTTATTTTATTTTTTTTTTATTTTAGTAGAGATGGGGTTTCACCGTGTTGCCCAGGCTGGTCTCAAACTCCTGAGCTCAGGCAATCCACCCACCTTGGCCTCCCAAAGTGCTAGGATTACAGGCGTGAGCCACCGCACCCAGCCTCCTTTACATATTTTAAATTAAATTTGCTCTTTTTTTCTCTTTGAAAATAGGGCTAGTTGAAGTATACTCTAAGAAGAATGAACTGTGATGAGTCTGACTTTGAGAAAATCACTGTGCATAATTGCTTAAGCACTGTTCTAAGTTTGAGGTTTTGAATTCAACTAACGTTTGAATTTCTTTTGACCTCTGCTTTATGAACCTAATAATATAACTATGGCTAGAATAAAGCTGCTGGCTGCCCATATCTGTTAAACAGTGACCTCATGGCCAGAGCAGGCAAGCCGGGCAGAAGAGGGATGAAGGAAATTTTATTCTCCTTTTATGCCGCAGATAGATTGTGCCTCTTATGATTGGGAGAAAAACATCAAGAAAGTTCTTAGAATGACCAGGTTCCTGTATTTACAAATCTGCAGGGAGTAGAAGCTAGGAAGTAATTGTTTTGCTCAGCATCAGTGGCCACTACCTTAAGAAAGAAGCAAATTACAAATCATTAGCTCATTGGGAGGGCTTCTGACACAACAAAGCCTTCTTTATGCTTCCTTCTGGGCTTCAAGTCTCAGTGGCAGGCTGAGCTGTTGTGAACAGTTGTGCCGGTTGTGCACTGCTCAATTCTAGAAAATACTAGGTTGGTGCAAAAGTAATTGCGGTTTTTGCCATTGCCTTCGCCCCCACCCTCGAGACAGAGTCTTGCTGTGTTGCCCAGGCTGGAGTACAGTGGCGCGATCTCAGCTCACTGCAAGCTTTGCCTCCTGGGTTCAAGCGATTCTCCTGCCTCAGCCTCCTGAGGAGCTGGGACTACAGGCGCCCGCCACCGTGCCTAGCTAATTTTTTGTATTTTTATTAGAGACAGAGTTTCACCTTGTTAGCCAGGATAGTCTCAATCTCCTGACCTCGTGATCTGCCCACCTCAGCCTCCCCAAAGTGCTGGGATTATAGGCGTGAGCCACCGTGCCTGGCCCTGCCATTACTTTTAATGGCATTCATGTGGTAATCTGTGAGCCCCTTCCAAATAAATCACTGCCAGAAGCAGAAGTTACTAGGACTATATGTGATAGTGAACAGATCCAGAAGGGAAGGAAAGAGGAGAGTCATCTCTGATTGAAGTAAATGGCAGAATACAAAGAAAATCATAAAACAGAATCAGGATTTCAAAATCGTCCATCTTTTACTTTGCAGTGGTGTCTTACTTCCTGTTATTGAATGGAATACATTTTCATTACTAGTCATTGACTATGTTTAGTGTTATTTTCATATTATATTAATTATCTAAAACTTGCTCTTCCAATAATGATAATGGATAGTGGTGTATCTTTGTTATTCAGAACCTTGAGATCTGAACTTCTGAATATTAAGAGAGTTTTAAATATTAGAACAGCTTTCTCTGCTATGAAGCTTTAAAAAAATAAGCAAGATTAAAATACATTAAAACAATTTTCTTTATAATTTAATAACTTATTACTTTTAGTAAAAGAAAACAAAATTTATCCTGGCTTGACCTTTGGAATATCACAAAATTTCTGTAAACTTCTGTTTCCTCGGCAAAATAATACATGGGAAGATTAGACTGTCCACGCTTACAGTTTGTTAAATTACATGTTTGTCATCATTCTGAAAATATCTAGATGGGCACCACCTGAAGGTAACAGCATCATCTAGTAGTGGTTACCTTATGTTACAGCCACGGGTTTCAAAGACAGATTGTCTTTCCAAGAGTTTTGCAGTCCATGATAAGAATATTTTCTGCTCAGGCCGGATGCGGTGGCTCACACCTTTAATCCTAGCACTTTGGGAGGTCAAAGCCGGTGGATCACCTGAGGTCAGGAGTTTGAGACCAGCCTGGCCAACATGGTGAAACCGTGTCTTTACTAAAAATATACCAAAAAAAAAAAAAAATTAGCTGGGCATGGTGGCACACACCTATAATCCCAGCTACTCAGGGGGCTGAGGTAGGAGAATCACTTGAACCCGGGACACGGAGGCTGCCGTGAGCTGAGATCATGCTGTTGCACTCTAGCTTGGGGCCCAAGAACAAAACTCTGTCTTTAAAAAAAAAAAAAAAAATGAATGTTTTCCGTTCAAAATCGTAGAATCTGCAAGCTAGAAAGGACCTTCGAGATCATCTAGTCTTATTGCCTCATTTTGCCAGTTAAAGTTAGATGAATTCCAGAGTTAACATATTAAATATTTTCCCCTCCTGTATTTTTTGTTTCTCTTGACTCTTCAAAAATTGTAGTGAACTTCACAGAACATGAAATTAAGCACTCTAAAGAGAACAATTTAGTGGCATTTGCTACATTGACGACGTAACGCAGCCTCCCCTTTATTCTTATCTTAAGCACATGCTTAGTTCCTGTTTTTAAATAATTCTTACTTGGTTAATGTAAAAAAAGTACTTTGTATGTATAATTTTTTAAAAAATCAGCTTGTCAGATTGTTGCTTCAGAGTGGTATTTAAAGAGCAGGAAAGGGGAAATGAAGTGGTGTACCTGTCCTTGCAGCTGGAAAAATATGAAGTAGATCAGTTTGGAAATTTAACATGTGGAACCCTCTTTTCGTTTGCCTCTTTGTTTATTGTGGTGTTCAGTCTTGTCTCTTATCAATTTTGGAAGTCTCATTCCTGATTTCCTCTGAAATTGCCTGGATATAAGACTTAATATATTATTTACTATGCCCCAGATACATTGGCAATCATTATTTTAAGGTTATTGTGTGTGGCACAGTTTAATACTATTACAATAGTATAAATGTTTGAATCCAGGTTTTAAAATGCAAAGGGAACCACTATTTTTATATTTCTACCCAACAAATCTCTTTCTTCATTTTGTCTTGCTACATAAACAGCAGTCTGTTGGGAAACTCTGGGAGTCACTAAAATGAGAAGGGTAACATTAGGTGAAGGTTGGGAGTGGGAACGTGGTTGGTCTATGGCCCGTGAGTCTCCTTAGAGTATTAACATTTACAGGAGTCCCACAGAATATAAACCTTGCCAAGACTTTAGACTTCATTACTTCCCTGTCCTCGACAAGTACAATTTAATTGAACATTAAGCAATTTGATCTCTTTCACCTAATAAATCGAGCAAATTCAATAAACATAAATCCTGCTAATGATGGAGCTGCCCCTGGTGGAGCTGAGCTCATCAGCATTCATGGTTATTACTCTCCCTGGAATTTTAGTCACAAATGCTTATTGCTGAACTCAGTGCTTACCTGATGCTTAAGGTCTAGGGAGTGTATTTAATAATTTTTTCCCCAGGGTTTCAGAAGGGCAGCTGGGGAGTAGAAAGAACATGGTCTGGCAAATAGACCACTTTAGGTTCAAATCCCTCACCTCACCTTGGGCAAGGCAAGTTATGCTATTAAAAAGTGTAGTTTTCTTATTGGAAACAAAAGGAGCTAATTACGATTATTTCATAGAGTTCTGAGTTTTAAATGAAACAGTGTATGCAAAAGTAGTGTCTGGTGCATAGGAACTTAATAGTGCATGTTAGCTAACTCTCCTGTTTTCAATTGTTCGGTAGCCTGCATCTACAGTAGTTAGCTCCCTAATGCTTTCTTTTCTTTTTTTTTTTTTTTTTTTTTTTTGAGACGGAGTCTCGCTCTGTCACCCAGGCTGGAGTGCAGTGGCGTGATCTCGGTTCACTGCAACCTCTGCCTCCCGAGTTCAAACATTTCTCCTTTCTCAGCCTCCCAGGTAGCTGGGACTACAGATGCCTGCCACCACACCCAGCTAATTTTTGTATTTTTAGTAGAGACGGGGTTTCACCGTATTGTTCAGTGAACTCCTGACTGCAGGTGATCCACCTGCCTCAGCCTCCCAAAGTGCTGGGATTATAGGCGTGAGCCACGGTGCCCAGCCTTGCTTCCCTAATGCTTTCTTATCTATTATATATGCTTATGACTCTCTCTGAGTTACCTTCCTTCCTCTTCTACCTAGTTAACCTCCTGGCTGCAGATGCTGTTTTCAAGCTGAAGCCTTTCCCAGCTCTTCCAGGACAACCTTAGTCATTGCCTCTGTGATCCTGATAAGATATTGCGTGTGCCCTGATTGACTATTGTCACATCTTTCCGTACTCTCAAGCCCCACCCTGTCTGTAATATTCTCAGCTTTTGGTTATAGGAATGTATCAGCCAGTCAGTCACTGAATGAAGCAATGAATGAATCACTTTTAATAGAGCTAAGGCAAAGAGTACCATAATTCCGTGCAATAAATGGAGAAACTAAGGCTCAAAGACACATGTCCAGACCAAGGAACTAGGAAGTGGAGAAACAAAGACTAGAACCCAAGTCTTTTGATTCCAAGTGTTTGCAGTGTATCCAATTCTGCGTCGCGATGCCACATATTTTGGTTTCAGGGAAGGAGTGTTGCTGCCTATTCACCGGAGACTGTAAACAGGAATGTATTCCGGGATAAAAAGCAGGACAGACACCCAAGCAGACGTCCAGTCTCACAGTGTTGTGGCAATACCAACGGAGGTCTCTCTTCCACCGTTCTTTACTGGTACAGAGTGGAATATTCTGTAAATGGCCAACATTTTTCTAATTTCATAACTTTTGCTAATTTCATTTAAAGAAAGTGCCCATTGGCCGGGTGCAGTGGCTCATGCCTGGAATCCCAGCACTTTGGGAGGCTGAGGCGGGCGGATCACGAGGTCAGGAGCTCAAGACCAACCTGGCCAACATAGTGAAACCCCATCTCTACTAAAAATACAAAAATTAGCCGAGCATGGTGGTGCACATCTGTAGTCCCAGCTACTCAGGAGGCTGAGGCAGAAGAATCACTCGAACCTGGGAGGCAGAGGTTGCAGTGAGCCGAGATCACGCCACTGCACTCCAGCCTGGGCGACAGAATAGTGCCTATTGTAATGCTGGCTTCTCAGTCACTGGAGGAGACAGTCATTTCATTCTCTTTATCTCCTCCCTCTGTTTCCTAGTTGTGTGTTTTAAACACCATTGTCGTTCGTCCATATTTAAACCTGTAAGAAAAATACCTGGTCTAGAAATTGTAGTAGAATGTGACCCACTTTTCTGTTTCTTTCTCTGTCTCTCTTTTTTTTTTTAGATAGGGTCTCACTCTGCTCAGGCTGGAGTGCAGTGGCACGATCACAACTCACTGCAGCCTGGACTTATCTGGGCTCAGATGATCCTGTAGCCTCAGTGTGCCACTATGCCTGGCTAATTTGTGAATATTTTTTTGTAGAGATGGGGTTTCACCATGTTGGCCAGGCTGGTCTCAAACTCCTGGGCTCAAGTGATCTGCCCACCTCAGCCTCCCAAAGTGCTGGGATTACAGGCGTGAGCCACTGCTCCCAGCACTGATCTGTTTTTCTTAATGCATGAGAATTGGTCCTTGTTTCTCTTATATTTGAAAATAACACAGTTCAAACTTCAGAGCATTGCATTTTTAGCCCTGATGTGTACAAAACGAAATTGCAACCTCTCTACCATTTCTAAAAACAGCTGAATTTAATTTGCCTCAGTCAGAATTAAAACTTTACCTCCTGGTCTCCTCACATGCCAGGGTAGCATTGTGACATGTGACTGTCCAGACTGCCCTGCACATGTGTCTGTCATCAAGA
Source organism: Chlorocebus sabaeus (assembly GCF_047675955.1). Taxonomy (NCBI): domain Eukaryota; kingdom Metazoa; phylum Chordata; class Mammalia; order Primates; family Cercopithecidae; genus Chlorocebus; species Chlorocebus sabaeus. Next base: position 33,082,239 of record NC_132917.1, read on the forward strand.
ATGGAGATTTCTTATAGTAAGGATAGAGTAATGTTCCTCCCATTGCTGCCAACAGCAGGGGCCCCACACCCACAGGCTCCAGGGGATAATTTGTAAACCTTTTCTTTTTTCAATTTAAGATGAAAAGCAACAGTATTTGTCATATGAATCAGCCATGCCAGGGAAATTAGTGTGATCAGTGGCCTGGATATTGTTTAGACCACTTAGTGATGGTGTCCCATAGCATCCCTTGTGTATCTTTCATAGCTTTGATCAAGAGCAAAGCATTTGCGTGATCAAGAGCTAAGCATTTGCGCTTGGGGCATGGGGAATGCAGTGGATGGGGGAGGGTCTTTGAGGTGTGACTGGTTCCATTTCCTGTTCTTTTCCCATTGGTATTTGGCTAGATTCCAGATGGACACATTGTATGGGGTCTCAGATGGGACTGTCTCCAAAGTGCACCTCCCAGGGCAAGCCCTGCTAAGCAAAAACTTTTCCGCTGCACCAAGTCCCAGACAAGGAGGTGACTAATTGTTCTTGATGTCCATAAGTAAAGGGTGTTTTGGAGAAAGACAAAGATTCTGAGGATAGAAAATGTGTTCATCTCCACATGTTGAGCTGGATGAAGTAGCGGCCAAGAGTTTCTTGTGAGTTCTTGCAGGAAGTTATGGAAATAATTCAGGGATCTGCTATTCTTGGGCTCTATACTCTCAGCCAACCACAGTTCATGCAGTCCCCCAAGCTGGACTTTAGCAGTGACCTAGTCATAGAGATAACCAAGGCCAAGCCGCTGCCTAGCTAGAATGGGTTCTGCTTGTGGCTTGGGGTGCTCAGAGGTCCAGCACATGCTAGAAATTTGCCTGTACCGAGATCCTAAAGAGGATGACTTGCCCAAGACATTAAAATATTTCCTGATATTCCCATTGCTTTCCTGAAAGATGGTGAAATCCACTTCTATAAACCTACTCTCTTCTATTAACGTATTCTCTATGTAAGACATTTCTGATTTAGGCCTATACTAAAAATGCTTGGACATCAGTTTTTCCCCGGTACTTTGAGTTCTGATGATCTAATGTTAAAATGTGCTATTGTTATACTTTATCACTGTCCAACCAAGTAATTAAATTTACCAAGGCAGTCAAGTTTTGTGCCTTGTTTGAGAGGAAGTCTAGGAAAACTTCTCTGTTTACTGAGCTAGTTGCCCTCTACCTATTTAAAAACTCCAAATAGTCTTGAAACGAGATTTAAAAACACCTGTGGACCGTTCTTCCATTGCTCTTAATTCACTGCACAATTATTTGCCTGTCGATCACTGCTTTTATGTTTTGTTAACATTAAAATGTAAATCACTCACTCATTATAATACTGTCTTAAAAAAAATTTTTTTTTCATTTATTTCCAAATGTTCACTAGGGACTTAGCAATGTCACTCACAAGAAAAAATTGGATTCTCCATTTTCTTGGTGCTTCAAATTTTAAAAATAGTTTCACAATATTACCTCATTTTTTCCATGTCAGTAACACAGATGTAGACAAACAAGAATTCTTGTTCCTGTGTTACAGATATGGAAACTGAGGCTTGTCCAGAACTGCTAAGCTGGGTAGTAAGTGGTGCAATCAGGACTTGAGCCCCAGCTTCCACCTCCGAAGCCCATGTTCTTCCCATTACCCCACGATCCTGGCCGAGAATCAGGGCACATGTGCACAATGGCAAGGGCAGTGTGGATGGATTAGGACAGACCTGTGCAGGCTCCCAGAAAAATAACTCAAAATACATTTCCTGGTGATGACGGGACTGTAGCACATCTTCAGATACAAAAGAGAAGACATGGTGCAGAAAGGATGTTTTGATCACTGACCAAAACTGTCTTGGAGCTTGGAATGTGAATGTGTTAGAGAAAAGTGAAGCAGCAAAGGGCAACATGCTCTAGCATTTTAAGAGGAAAAAAATGCATGGCAGGGGAAGAAAGGAAAGGAAGGAGGATGTGGAATATCCCAGAAATACCTCCCCCAACCCGTGACCCTCCACTGCCCACTTCCCTAGCCTTAGTCTAGTCAGAAGACTTCTTTAGGAACCATTTGGTAATTCCAAAAAACAACTTAGTTTTCTTTCTTGATGCCTTTGGGTATGTGCTTTTAAAAATTAATCCAAAATATCTTTTTCTGCAACATAATTCCTACATACCTACTTAGTTTCAGTTCAGGTCCACCTTTTGCAGGGAGCTGTTCCTAAACATTGCATAGGAACAGGAGCCTGCCCTTCCTCTTCACCCTCATGTTCGGTCGTTTCCTCTGGCATTGCTGTAGAGTGACAGCTTAGAGACTCAAGCCCATCTCATTTCTTTGGTGGAGGAAGCATGTCTAGGGGAGTCCACTGGATTGAAGGTGGCTGCCCTGGCCAGGCCCTGATCATGGCATTCAACATCCCTGGACCTCAAGTCTCAGCAAGGCTTCTCTGACGGCCAACAGGCATCCAGCAGGATGCTCAGCCACCTCTGGATTTTGCTTTATAAAATAAGTACCTTGGCCAAGCACGGCAGCCCACACCTGTAATCCCAGCACTTAGGGACGCCAAGGTGGTAGGATCGCTTGAGCCTAGAAGTTGAGACCGGCTTGGGCAACATAGCGAGACCCTGTCTCTACAAAAAATACAAAACTTAGCCAGGTTTGGTGGCTCGTGCCTATAGTTCCAGCTACTCAGGAGGCTGAGGTGAAAGGATCACTTGAGCCCAGAAGTTTGAGGCTGCAGTGAACCACGATACCACGATGGTGCCACTGCATTGCAGCATGGGTGGCAGAGCAAGACCCTTTTGTTGTTTTGTTTTGTTTTTGAGATGGAGTCTCACTCTGTCACCCAGACTGGAGTGCAGTGGCGTGATCTCAGCTCACTGCAACCTCTGTCTCCTGGATTCAAGCGATTCTTCTGCCTCGGCCTCCCGAGTAGCTGGGATTATAAGTACGTGCCACCACACCCAGCTAATTTTGTGTTTTTAGTAGAGATGGGGTTTCACCATGTTGGTCAGCATGGTCTCCATCTCTTGACCTCGTGATCCACCCACCTCGGCCTGAGGTGGGAGCCACCGTGCCTGGCCGACCCTTTCTTTAAAAAATAATAAATAAAATTTTATTAAAAATAAGTACCAGGATTAATTCATTTTTAATATCTCCTCTAGATTACAACTGTGGATTGAATATAAAATATGGAACAAGTCTCTCTTTCAGATGTACAACAAATGTATATAAAAAATCATGGGAGAAGATGACCTCAGTTCTTGAAACTTATAAACATTTCAGCAATTTTGCTCTTGCAAAGAAATCCTTAATTCTGCGTTTTCAAACTTTAAGCAGAACTGACAGCCATTTGTGCTCTCTCTGTTTGAAGTAGTTCTTTTCTTTCGAGTCAAGAATCTTTTTCCAGGTTCGGCTGTTTCCCTAATGAAATTAATATTTCACACAGAATGGTTTCATGCAAAAGTGCTGGGACGTCTGGAGTCTGGATGTTGTTCCTGGAATGCTTCCACATAAGGAGAATTTTAGACAGGGAAGCCAGAATCCTACCCTATCCAGTGGTTCAAGGTCTTTTCTGGCCTTACACTTGCTTTGGGCAATCCTCAGAATGTGTGTGTGCACGTGTGCACATGCATACACACACACCTTTGATTCTTCACCCTCCTTCCTCTAGTCATTTAAGTAGGAGCTGATAAAAGAAAGCCTTCAGAGTTCACAGTATTGCCTTAGTGGTGTTTTTTGTTGTTGTTGTTTTGTTTTGTTTTGTTTTTTGAATGTTATAAGAATAAACACAATAGAGGAAAATTCCAGGCAAATGTGGCCATTGCCTTGTGTGACTGCCAGGACACTCATGTCCATCTGGTCCTGGGGCCTGTAGCCTTGCCTGCACCTCACAGTCCTAACAGAGCTGTTGACATCCGTGGAGCCCCAGAATTTCACCAACTGCTACATGTATCTTTGGAGAGTGTATTTTCTGGAACATACTCAGAACATGAAGTTGTCGTTTCTACAGTTTTCCTCCCTAGGCCTTCTCAGTAACTCTGTTCTTGAATGTAGGCAAGAGCCCAGGATCGTGAAAAGCATTGAAACCTCAGTAACCCCAGGACAAATGGAGAACCAAAATCCCATGCACTGGTGGGTCCTAGAGGGAGGAGTAAAGGGGAGTCTAGGAGTCAGGGGGCCATGGGGCTGACCAGTGTGGAACAGCGATACGGCCTCACGACGTGGAAACCACAGATGAGTCTAGCTGCAATGCAGAGATGCTAAGGACAGGAATTTCAAAGGAGCTGAGATCATTGCAGGAGAGACAAATGTGAAAACTGCACTCTGGAGCTTCATTTCTGACTTCAAATCACGTGCTGCCACACAGCAACTGTCATGTAACCTCTCTGTGCTTTTGTTTCCTCACTGGTAAAATAGAGATGGTAGAACCTCTTCATAGGGTGATGTGAGTGTTTTAGTGCATCGGTGTATATTAAGTGCTTAGAACAATATGTAGCATACTCCCGCCTCCCCCATGAAAGCTGTGCTCACTAATCCAGGAGCACACTACTGTTCTTATTATCTTAATACCACTGCTGTTCTTGTTATCGTTATTGTTATGACTCTCAAAATTGCTATAATGCTATCCATAGGGACTGTAGAGTTATAATAGTGGCTACTAAATTTAAGCAGCATCCTTGCCTGGTACTGTATCATTTTTGGACACCAGAGATACATTTTTTCCTGTCTATAGAGAGTGAAAAGGCACCACTCTGTCAGAATGACTACTTTCTACTTTAAAAATGTTTTTGATGATAACTCTTGATGGGTTTAGATAAAGCCATCCTTCCAAAAGGCCTGAAGCACTCTCAGATGGCTCCGTTTTTTCAGCCCTTTACTGCTCTGGGATGTGGTGTACCCACTGTTGAGCTAATATTTTTGATCTTCAATTTGGAACCCGAATTATGCTCTACAGCAGTCACTGTAGGTGGATGTATAAAATTCCCATCAAAAGATATTCAGACACTTTCCAGGCTCCGTGGTACGCAGGCGATGGAGGCACACGTAGAAGGGTGCGCCTGCAGATTCCTGTCGCTCTGAGCTGCGAGGGGGTGGGGCAGGTGCGAGCCAACAGTGATGGGGCCTCACGCTGCTTGTCCACTCCTTAGATGACTATGCTCAGCTGTGTAACATCCCCGTGACGGGACGCCGGCAGCCATATGGACGGGACGCCTTGGTTGACTTCAGTGAACAGTATGCTCCAGAAGCCGATCCCTACTTCATCCAAGACCGTAAGCAAAATAACCTTGTTCCTTTGATGCTAAGTTGTGGTTGAAGATTAATCGGTGGTCCTCAAAATGTAATGGCAACTTATTAGCAATGCAGCGTTTCTGTTCCCACCTCAGACCCGCTGGTCAGAAAGTCTAGGGTGGGACCCAGCCATCTTTGTTTCACAAGGGCGGTCCTTCTGCACAGGTGAGTCTAAGAACCACTGCATCATTCGTGAGCTGAGATCACACCACTGCACTCCAGCCTGGGCAACAGAGCGAGACCCTATCTCAAAACAAAACAAACAAAAAGAACCATTGCATCTGATGAATAGTCTTGCTGGTGGAGGTACTGTTATATTTATTTTTCTTAAGGTTTTGAGACAGAGTCTCACTCTGTCACCCAGGCTAGAGTGCAGTGGCACGATCTCAGCTCACTGCAACCTCCACCTCCCGGGTTCAAGCGATTCTCCTGCCTCAGCCTCCCAAGTAGCTGGGATTACAGGTGTGCACCACCAGGCCCAGCTCATTTTTGTATTGTAAGTAGAGACTGGGTTTCACCATGTTGGTCAGGCTGGTCTTGAACTCCTGACCTTGTGATCCACCCGTTTCGGCCTCCCAAAGTGCTGGGATTATAGGCATGAGTCACCGTGCCCAGCCTATCATTATATTTTCTATAACAAAATCATTTCTTTGCTCTTTAAGTGGTGGACTAGTTTGAGGGCCAAGGTTTCCACCAGAGCCCAGTTGTATTGCAGCCTTTTTTTCCTGCAGGGAAATGGCAAATGTTAACTGTACAAGTTGATCATTATTATACATGTTTTAGAGTAGGAGGCAAGAAAAGAATTGCCCTTTTGGTCAGAAATAACTTTTTAAAATACATTGGTGAGGGGATTTATAGAGTAAGAAATAATGTGTGCCAACTTTTCCTGGATTAGTGAGCACAGCTTTCATGGGGGAGGTGGGAGTGTGTATCTGCAAATTGTGATCCCCTTTAGAACGTCAGTGCTGTGTGAGGAAACCTACAAACACAGAAGCTCAAATCGGACTTTTCAAATGCAGACAATTTGAAGTCTGAAACAGCAGGAGGTCCACAATGAAATATTAGTATATAGTAGATAGTCTCACTTCAAGAACAAGAACAGGGAAACGCCCATTTCGGGAGCCTCATCCACAGCTCAGAGAGGGACCGTCCTCACATGTGTAGCTTCACCACAAATTTTTTTTTGAGATAGGATCTCACTCTGTTGCCCAGGCTGGAGTGCAGTGCCATGATCACAGCTCACTGCAGCTCTGCCTCCTGGGCTCAAGCGATCCTCCCACCTCAGTCTCCCAAGTAGCTGGGACTACAGGCATGTGCCACTATGCATGGCTAATTTTTGTATTTTTTCTGTAGAGATGCGGTTTTCACCGTGTTGTCCAGGCTGGTCTCGAACTCCTGGACTCAGGCGATTCACCTGCCTCAGCCTCCCAAGGTGCTTACAGGTGTGAGCCACCATGCCTGGCCTGCACCATGTTTTTTTTGTTTTTTTGTTTTTTTTTTTTTTTTTGAGACGGAGTCTCGCTCTGTCGCCCAGGCTGGAGTGCAGTGGCCGGATCTCAGCTCACTGCAAGCTCCGCCTCCCAGGTTCACGCCATTCTCCTGCCTCAGCCTCCCGAGTAGCTGGGACCACAGGCGCCTGCCACCTCGCCCGGCTAGTTTTTTGTATTTTTAGTAGAGACGGGGTTTCACCATGTTAGCCAGGATGGTCTCGATCTCCTGACCTCGTGATCCGCCCGTCTCGGCCTCCCAAAATGCTGGGATTACAGGCTTGAGCCACCGCGCCCGGCCGCCTGCACCACGTTTTTAAGATAGGTAATTGCTGCCGACCAAAGAATTTGACTTAGGACTTTAGAGAAAAGTGCAATGGAGCTTTTTTCTGTCCTGGGCCCTGTCACCTGTGCACGAAGCATCCCAGCCACGACCCAGTTCTGGGGCAGCAGCGTGAGATTTCTAGTTGAATTTAAGAGCTATTTCAGTTCTGCATCAAGAGCTTTTATTTTTTTTCCTTCCCTTCTCTTTCTCTTTTCCCTTTCTCTCCCTTCTTCATTCCCTCCTTGTCCTCCCTTCCCCTTTTTTTTTTTTGAAGGATGTAGTGTATTGATCATCTAGTAGAATTAATAATGTTTTAAAATGTCCATGAAAGAACATTCTGTTAATCCAGCTAGGCTGATGAACACACACCTGTGTAGCTGCCACCCAGGTCAGGAGCAGTGCCAGCCTCCAGAAGGCCCCTGGCACCCTTTTCCACCCCCCTCCCTAGGGTAACCACTGTCCTGACTCCTAACACTATAGATGAACAACACTCTTTCTTTTCATCCACAACACATAATCACGCAGCACTTTATGAAATGGACCAGAATGCACTCACAGTTACAAGGCTGTGCACTTAGGGTTTGATGCTTCTCTGTATATGTTATGGATCGGTAAACGTTTACTTAAGGAAAAAGGAAGGGAGAATTATTAAGGTTGAAAGAAAGCCCAGCTTGCCCCATAAATCAGGAATACCAGGTTAAGTCTATATGCAACTCTGACAAATTTGTGGCTTACAGCTTTCCTCCCTAGACCTCCTCAATAACTCTGTTCTTAAATGTAAGCAAGAGCCTGGGATCATGAAAAGCATTGAAACCTCAGTAAGCGCAGGACAAATGGAGAACCAAAATCCCATGCACTGATGGGTCCTGCGGGGGGGACTCAGTCTATAAGTCAGAAGCCTCTATGGCATTATAGTTTGGATTCCAGAAATTTTCATGTTGAAATGTCTGGCTTATGTACCTTCTTTTTAATGCTGGCACTGCTTTAAAGCTCTTTTTTTAATTTACTACAAATGTTAAGAAATAAACATGTTGATGTCACATCAATTTCCTATTTAGCAACATAGGAAATTGAGATGCAGTTCCAAGACCTCCAGCTTGGACGATGTAATGGCCTTTACATTTCTTACAAGTTGCAGAGAAATATTTCCCCCTTCCCAGCCAGTGTTCTGACCTCCAGCAAGGGCTTTTGGGCCCTGCTGCAAAAATGATCGTGTTGGGTAGATAGTAACATAGATGGAGGCTGAGTGAAGTTTCTTATCACCTTTATGGTTCACCGTCTCTGTTACCTTTAGGGAGAGCAGTACTTCTAAAACTGGAATTTACTAGAGCAGAGAATAGGCAAACATTTTTTCTATAAAGGGCCAGGCAGTAATTTTTTTTTTCTTTTTTGAGACCAAGTCTTCCTCTGTTGCATAGGCTGGAGAGCAATGGCACAATCTTGCCTCACTGCAACTTCCACCTCCTGGGTTCAACTGATTGTCCTACCTCAGCCTCCTGAGTAACCCTGGGATTATAGGCATGCACCACCATGCCCGACTAATTTTTGTATTTTCAGTAGAGATGGAGTTTCACCATGTTGGCCAGGGTGGTCTTGAACTCCTAACCTTGTGATCCACCTGCCTCAGCCTCCCAAAGTGCTGAGATTACAGGTGTGAGGCACCACACCCAGCCCAGATGGTAAAATTTGTAGGCTTTGCAGGCCATGTGGTTTCTGCTGTAGGTATTCAACTCTGTTGTCGTTTCACAAAAGCAACCTTTAGACAGCACAGCAGCAAATGGACGTGACTGTGTTTATTTACAAAAATAGGTAGCAGGCCCGATTTGGACCAGAGACTGTAGTGTCCTGACTTGTTTTAGAGTCCTGAAGAAGTATTTTGGGGAGCCTGCCTGATGTGTGGGAAGTTTCAAGTTTTACTTTATATAATTTCTGTAATAATAAAAATGTATTAGCTGTGAAGTAAAAATGATTTTGCTGTGATACATGGGATCTGAAGACATTGTCATAGATGAAATCTTTATTTTTTGTCAGCGTTTCTTAACTGGCTTTGAGTATGTGGTGTCACTTTTTTTTTTTTTTTTTTTGAGAATAGGAGTCTCACTATATTGCCCAGGCTGGTCTTCACTTCATGGGCTCAGGAGATTCTCCTGCCTCAGCCTCCTGAGTAGCTGGGACTCTTTTTCTCCTTTAAAGTTTTAAAATGGGCCTGCCATGGATGTACTACTCGATTTTTTTAATGGTACAATTTTTTTTTAACTTTTAGGTTCAGGGGTACATGTAAAGGTTTGTTACATAGGTAACATGTCATGGGGGTTTGTTGTACAGATTATTACATCACCCAGGTATGAAGCCCAGTACCCAATAGTTACCTTTTCTGCTTCTCTCCCTCCTCCCACCCTCCACTAGTATCTGTTGTTTCCTTCTTTTTTTTTTCTTTTTTTTTTTTTTTGTGGTATTTCGTTACATGAGTAAGTTCTTTTTTATTATTATTATATTATACTGTAAGTTTTAGGGTACATGTGCACAACGTGCAGGTTTGTTACATATGTATACCTGTGCCATGTTGGTGTGCTGTACCCATTAACTCGTCATTTACATTAGGCATTTCTCCTAATGCTATCCCTCCCCCCTCCCCACACCCCACGACAGGCCCCGGTGTGTGATGTTCTCCGCCACATGTCCAAGTGTTCTGATTGTTCAATTCCCACCTATGAGTGAGAACATGCGGTGTTGGTTTTCTGTCCTTGCAATAGTTTGCTCAGAATGATGGTTTCCAGCTTTATCCATGTCCCTACAAAGGACATGAACTCATCCTTTTTTATGACTGCGTAGTATTCCATGGTATATATGTGCCACATTTTCTTAATCCAGTCTATCATTGATGGATATTTGGGTTGGTTCCAAGTATTTGCTATTGTGAATAGTGCCGCAATAAACACATGTGTGCATGTGTCTTTATAGCAACATGCTTTGTACTTTGGGTGTATACCCAGTAATAGGATGGCTGGGTCAAATGGTATTTCCAGTTCTAGATCCTTGAGGAATCGCCATACTGTGTTCCACAATGGTTGAACTAGTTTACAGTCCCACCAATAGTGTAAAATTGTTCCTATTTCTCCACATCCTCTCCAGCACCTGTTGTTTCCTGACTTTTTAATGATTGCCATTCGAACTGGTATGAGATGATATCTCATTGTGGTTTTGATTTGCATTTCTCTGATGGCCAGTGATGATAGCATTTTTTCATGTGTCTGTTGGCTGCATAAATGTCTTCTTTTGAGAAGTGTCTGTTCATATCCTTTGCCCACTTTTTGGTGGGGTTGTTTGATTTTTTTCTTGTAACTCTGTCTAAGTTATTTGTAGATTCTGGATATTAGCCCTTTTGTCAGATTGTAAAATTGTAAATTTGATAGATTGTAAAAATGTTCTCCCATTCTGTAGGTTGCCTGTTCGCTCTGATGGTAGTTTCTTTTGCTGTGCAGAAGCTTTTTAGTTTAATTCAATCCCATTTGTCAATTTTGGCTTTTGTTGCCATTGCTTTTGGTATTTTAGTCATGAGGTCCTTGCCCATGCCTGTGTCCTGAATGGTGTTGCCTAGTTTTTCTTCTAGCGTTTTTATGGTTCTAGGTCTAACATTTAAGTCTTTAATCCATCTTGAATTAATTTTCATACAAGGTGTAAGGAAGGGATCCAGTTCCAGCTTTCTACATATGGCTAGCCAGTTTTCCCAGCATCATTTATTCAGCATCATTTATTAAAGAGGGAATCCTTTCCCCATTTCTTGTTTTTGTCAGGTTTGTCAAAGATCAGATGGTTGTAGATGTATGGTATTATTTCTGAGGGCTCTGTTCTGTTCCATTAGTCTGTATCTCTGTTTTGGTACCAGTACCATGCTGTTTTGGTTACTGTAGCCTTGTAGTATAGTTTGAAGTCAGGTAGCATGATGCCTCCAGCTTTGTTCTTTTTGCTTAGGATTGTCTTGGCAATGCGGGCTCTTTTTTGGTTCCATATGAACTTTAAAGTAGTTTTTTCCAATTCTGTGGGGAAAGTCATTGTTGTTTCCCTCTTTGTATTCATAAGTTCTTACCATTCAGCTGCCACTTACAAGTGAGAACGTGTGGTATTTGATTTTCTGTTCCTGCTTTAATTTGCTAAGGATAATAACCTCCAACTCCATCCATGTTCCTGCAGAACACATTATCTCATTCCTTTTTATGGCTGCGTAGTATTCTATGGTGTATATGTACCATATTTTCTTTTTTATCCCCCAAACTTATGCCAAATCTCATTTAGTCTTTACAAGGTAGAAAAGTGTTCATTCATTACAAAATACTTCCTACTAAGTGCAGGCATTGTGTTCAACATTGGGTCTGCCATTCTACATAGCATCGTTTCTCTATTTTTAAATGAGGAACCTGGTTTCAGCAAAATCAAGTGACTTGGCCAGGGTCACAGGCATGAGCAGAAGACCCAGTTCCTCTGATTCAAATCCCATGGTTCATTTCCACAAAGTAAACCTATAATTGAGTGGGGCTGTAGAGATCATAAAATTCAGTGCTTTTATTTCATAAGTGAGAAAAATAAGCTTTCTGCCCAAGTTTATAATGTACACATAGTGAAATGAGAATGGGAACTCACGTCCCCCAGTACCAGTGTATTGTTCTTACCCAGAGATAATTTAACATTCACTTATTGTACATTTTTAGATCATGTCTAAAACCCACTTTCTTCTCTGAAGGGCATGCTCTAAAGTTTCTTCTTCACCTATCTCCCCTCAGGGCACCTAATCTTAGAATATAAGAGAAACTCTGACCAAATTTGTCTCCATGTTGACCCCAGGCACTTTAGTCATTGTTGAAACTTCTTTTTTGTTGTTGTTAAGAGAAGTAGGATGCAGCACACTAACATGGCACAAGTATATATATGTAACAAACCTGCACGTTATGCACATGTACCCTAGAACTTAAAGTATAATAATTAATAAATAAATAAATAAATAAATAAATAAAATTGTCATAACCTCCAAAAAAAAAAAAAAAACAAAAAAAAGAGAGAGAAGTAAGTCTTTATTTCCATGTTTAGGAAAAAAAAGAAAAAAAAAAAAAAAGCTGGCTAAGTTGGTTGCTTTTTGGTGACCAACGAGACCAAACTCCATATCCTTGTCCAGTTCCTCCGAGTTAGACCTTATTGCCCTCCATAAGCAATGATATTTTGCTGCCCCCTGCGGTTCCACTGGAGAATTACTTCAAAGGCCAGATAGAAAGTTCTAGCCATATTTTAATTTTTTGAAGCTACTTTGTGGTACTATTGGGAAGAGAGAGGAGATGAAAGGCCATATGACAGTGTGTTGGGTCACTGTGGATTTATGTTTAGAACTGTCCTCTGCAAAATGAGAACTAAACACTCTTGATACCTGGCTAAATTGTTTTTATATCACAAAAACTCTAAAATCTAGCTCTGACTTGGTTTCAAAAGATCTAAACTATAAAAAGAGCCAAACAAGAGTTTCTTTGTTTCCTTAAAAAAAGACTTTTTGTTTTTTGTTTTTGTTTTTGTTTGTTTGTTTGACAGAGTCTCGCTCTGTTGCTCAGGCTGGACAGTGGCTGTGATCTCAGCACACTGCAACCTCCACCTCTCAGGCTCAAGCGATTCGTCTGCCTCAGCCTCCCGAGTAGCTGGGATTACAGGCGTCCACCACCACGCCCAGCTAATTTTTGGTATTTTTAGTAGAGACAGGGTTTTACCATGTTGGCCACGCTGGTCTTGAACTCCTGGCCTCAGGTGATCCATCCGCTTTAGCCTCCCAAAGTGCTGGGATTATAGGCACAAGCCCAGACTTTTGGTTTTCTAAACACAAGTATGATGTTCTTTCTCATTTATCAGGATGTTTTGAGGCCCTTTTACTGAATTTGTCCTTTGATCCCCTGGGAGCCCTTTTGTAAGGCTCATTCCGTAGCCAGAGCAAACAAACACATGGCAAGGCCAGCCTGCTTCTCCCTGGTCTTACAAACTCCAGCTGAAGATGTATTGCCTCACACTCTCATGGACCTTCTTAGCAAATGCTTACTAGACTCCAATAGTGAATTCTGTCGGTTTTGTCCTGAGAATCTGACATTTGCCCTACTGGGAACTCAGGAAGTTTGTAACTTTGGATGAACACTTGTAATAATTAAGATCAAAAACAAAAACCGTACTTGCTTTCTCATTTTATGTGATTTTACCATAGAACATCAGAATTCAAAATATGAGGCTACTCTGCACAAAATATATAAATTTTTTTATTTTTATGCTATTTTGCACAGCTACGTTCAGCATTTCTAATGCTAACTTTAAGATGTCTGAAATATATATGGACATATATATGTCTATTTAGAAAATGAACCATCATCTAAATATCATTTTAAAAAATGGTTTAGGACGTTGAAAAGGTCTAACTTAGCTTCTGCCCTTTCCTTTTCAGGTTTTCTAAATAGCTTTGAGGAGTTACAGGCTGAGGAATGCGGCATCCTCAATGGATGTGAAAATGGTCGCTGTGTGAGGGTCCAGGAAGGTTACACCTGTGATTGCTTTGATGGGTATCACTTGGATACAGCCAAGATGACCTGTGTTGGTAAGAATGACATGTGTTTTATGGGACATTAATTTTTTCCTGACACCTCCATGTCCATACCTCAGTCAGTAAAGAACATTTAAGATAGATTTGCTGAGTTTCAGTTTGGGAAGACGAGAAAAATTCTGGGGATGTACATTAAGTACAGTATGAATATACTTAATGCCACTGTATACTTAAAAATGGTTAAAATGGTAAATATGCTCTGTATATTTTACCACAATTCTTTTTTTTTTTTTTGAGATGGAGTTTTCAGGCTGGAGTGCAATGGGGTGATCTTGACTCACTGCAACTTCTACCTCCCAGGTTCAAGCAATTCTCCTGCCTCAGCATCCTGAGTAGCTGGATTACAGGCTTGCGCTACCACATGTGACTAATTTTGTATTTTTAGTAGAGACGGGGTTTCACCATGTTGGTCAGGATGGTCTTGAACTTCTGACCTCAGGTGATCCGCCCGCCTTGGCCTCCCAAAGTGCTGGGATCACAGGTGTGAGCCACCTTACCCAGCCTACCACAATTCTTTTTAAAAAGAAAGAGTTAGTGTTTCATTTAGGACAATGAGGATTGAAAAAAAAAAAAAAAAAAAAGAATCCAAATAGTGGGAAATATTGGAGGAAAGGCCAGAATATCCCAGATAATCACTTTGACTCTTAAATTTAGCTTTTGATTGCAGCAAGTAATGATATCCTTGAATACTTGACACTAGCATAAGGGAGTGTAGACATCTGCAAAAAGTACAACTTCCTAGTAACCATTTGAATGAAACTCCTCCCAAAGGTGTCATGTTGCCCCACCTCTTACATTGAAAAGAACAGGAAACATACGTTTAACCTTCTCTGTGTGACCTAGTGTTGTCTTTCAGAGCCTGTTTGCCACAAGTTTTTCTTTTATTTTTCTTCTCGCCCCCTTTTTTTTTTTTTTTTTTTTCTTTTGAGACCAAGTCTCGCTCTGTCACCCAAGCTTGACTGCATTGACTGCAGTGGCCGGATCTCAGCTCACTGCAAGCTCCGCCTCCCGGGTTTACGCCATTCTCCTGCCTCATCCTCCCGAGTAGCTGGGACTACAGGCGCCCGCCATCTTGCCCGGCTAGTTTTTTGTATTTTTTAGTAGAGACGGGGTTTCACCGTGTTAGCCAGGATGGTCTGGATCTCTTGACCTCGTGATCCGCCCACCTCGGCCTCCCAAAATGCTGGGATTACAGGCATGAGCCACCGCGCCCGGCCTCATCTCCCTCTTGAAGCAGTCCTTTTGCCCACTTTGCTTTTGTGAGTTTTAATCCGTGGTGTGTCTTTAAAATAGGTAACCTACGTTCTTAACAGATGTTTCAAGTGAGTGAGAGCCTAAATGGATCTCATGTAGAAAGAGGTCTGCGAATGTTACGGAAGGCTTTAGAGGGGCTGTATGGAGAGGTCTCTGCTTAGGTATCTGGTTCCTCTTGACAAATCTAGCAGTTCCTCCACACCTGTGGGAAGGAATTTGGAAGGAATATAATTCCTCTAACTTTCTTGAAGTTCTACTAGAAAATGTCAAGCTCACAAAATGCTCATGCTGTGCTAGAAAACAGGGAAACAAGTTCTAGGACCTCCCTGATAATCTACCTCTTTAAGATCTAAAAAGTCCCCTTTATCTTGTCTGTGATTGAAGCAAGGACAAGAAAGCTTGCTTACTTGGGGTGGTCGGGGGAAGGGCAGCGTTTAGGCTGCCTCGATGCCTCAGGTAAGCCTGAAGTAGGTTATGTGTCCTCACAGAGCAATATCAAAGATTGTTTACCTGCATGGTTTGACTTATTGCAGATGTAAATGAATGCGATGAGTTGAACAACCGGATGTCTCTCTGCAAGAATGCCAAGTGCATTAACACCGAAGGTTCCTACAAGTGTTTGTGTCTGCCAGGCTATGTACCTTCTGACAAGCCAAACTACTGCACTCCGTTAAATACCGCCTTGAATTTAGAGAAAGACAGTGACCTGGAGTGAAATGGAATCTACGTAACCTAAGCCCATATACTCTGCACTGTGTAAAGGAAAAGGGAGAAATGTATTATACTTGAGACATTGCACCTAACCGGGAAGGCTGGAAATACAGAAACAGCATGGAGTTGCAAGTCCTCTGAAGACAATGAGAGGACTTAGGATGAGCCCAACAGGTGTGGCAGACCAAATGGACATTTCTCTGAAAAACCAGTATATATAGTCTGTTCATATGTAAAATTCAGTGGAAGAGAGGTGGAACAGTGCTATTATTTTAAACAGAAGGTTGTATTATTATGTTGTTTTGTTTTTTTTACTATTGCTTGATTAAATTTGGCATTTAAATAGTGGTGGAAATATTTTATATAATTTTCATTTTTTGGTTGTGCAGTTCCTTGGCTACTGTTTTTCTTTTCCTTCAGTTTTTTTAAACTCTCAAATGAAAAAGTCTTCGATAAAATATTGTTAAGCTGTATTATAAATATTGTTACACAGGGTTATGCAATTCCTGGCCTGGAGCATTTTTGAAATTCAAATTGTCTGTCCTGTGGAGCAGGCAGTGATTTTGTTTCAAAACTTTTATACACATTTGGAGAAAAGTACTTTATATTTTCAGTGTTTTGTCCGATGTTAATGTCCATTCTTAGCCAAGCTGCTAGCAGGTGTCAATTGGATCCCTTTCCTTCACTGAAATGGAAGAGTTTATAAGCTTACATTAGTATTGTAATATGTAAAGTAAGCCCAACAAAAATTTTTTAACATTTGATGATCCCCAATATATCTACCATTGTATGTTAAAGTGAAATAAATCACCATTTTTGTAGAAAAAATTCTACCTGAGAGTAATTGTCAATGAGTACACGTGTATAAGTTGTATCCCACTCTCCCCACTTTTATTTTTACCAGTGGTCTTCTGTTAATGTAGAGTCTTTTACAAGTTAATCATTAAATGTGTTAGATCTTGTTAGGGGTTAAGTAGTTTCCCCTAACATTCATATGTTGGAATTTTAACCTCTAATACTTCAGAAAGTGACTAGATTTGGAGATTGGATCTCTAATGAGGTAATTAAGGATAATGAGGTCATTGTTGTGGCCCTGATCCAATATGACTGCTGTCCTTGGTGTCACCCATAGAAGGTATCTGAGTTACCGGTGGTGAATCTGTATAGGTCTGTAGCAACCTCAATTCTTCCCTCCTCAGAAGAAAGAATTTGAGGGGCATAAGGCAGAAAAAGAGATCAGGCAAGTTTCAGAGCAGAAATGGAAGTTTATTTAAAAAGGTTTTAGAGCAGGAAAGAAAGGAAAGTTCACTTGGAAAAGTGGGCACCTGAAGGCCAAGTGCAGTGTTTAACCTTGAACCTAGCTAGGATATCACAGGCTGGCCCCTTTCCCATGATTCTTCCCTCAGAGTGGGCTGCCTGCGCACACACAGCGCCCTCCTTACACTTGGGAAGTGAGCACACAGTGTTGAGGAAGCTGTACACATGCCCGTCTGAGGCTTTCTTCCCTTTTCTGGTGATGTGCCTCTGGAAGGTCATACTCCACCATTTTGTCCTTAATGTTCATATCCAGGAAGTTGCATCTCTTTGGCACCTGCATTCAATTAACACTTCAGTGCAGCAGGTGTGGGCCATCAGGAAGTGGCCCCTCCCTGGCCTCGGCTGCCAGTTGCTCACTTTTAGAGAGGCAATGTGGTCACTGCCGAACCATCACCTGACATTCCTAGTGGATGGGGGAAGAACCCTCTCATGCCTGTCTGACTACCTGTAACACTTAGAAGAAGAGATTAGGACACAGATACACAGGAAAGACCCTGTGAAGACACAGGGAGACAGTAACCATCTGCAAGCCAAGGAGACAGGCCTCAGAAGAAGTCAACCCTGCCCAAACACTGAACGCCAAACCATGGCTAGCCTCCAGATTTGAGAGAAAATAAATTTCTGTTGTTTAAGCCGCCCAGTTTTTGGTACTTTGTTACGGCAGCCCTAGCAAACTAAAATACATACCACAGGAAAAATGAATAATAGCTTTCACAGTTCCAGTCCTGCTTACACAACCACGGTAATGCCATTGTTTCATAACTGTAGCTGAAATTCACTTTTACTTGAAAAAGCATCTGAGTTTTTAAAAACAAACTATGGCTAGGCATATCCAGCAGAAATGTCTGCCCACGTAACATTTTTTTCCGAAAAGTTTTGCATTTTAATAACTACAGTAGACCGGGCGCAGTGGCTCACGCCTGTAAATCCCAGCACTTTGGGAGGCCGAGGCAGGTGGATCACCTGAGGTCAGGAATTTGAGACCAGCCTGGCCAATGTGGTGAAACCCATCTCTACTTAAAAAAAAAAAAGAGAGAAAGTTAATTAGCCGGGCATGGTGGTAGGAGCCTGTAATCCCAAGTACTCGGGAGACTGAGGCAGGAGAATCGCTTGAACCCGGGAGGCAGAGGTTGCAGTGAGCCAAGATCGCGCCACTGCACTCCAGCCTGGGCAACAAGAACAAAACTCTGTCTCAAAAATAAATAACTACAGTGGGCAGAATAATGACACCCCAAAGATGTCCGTGTCCTAATCCTCAGAACCTGTGGGTATGTTACCTTCCATGGCAAAGGGGAAGTAAGGTTATAGATAAGCTGTTAATCACCTGGCCTTAATAGGAAGATTATCCCGGATTATGTGGGTGGGCCCAATGTAATCACAAGGGTGATTTCATTGTGATTATACTGGGCCTACCCAGATAATTTGGTGATTTCTTCCAAAAGGAAGAGGACCTTAAAAGTGGAAGGAGGCCAGTCATAGTGGCCCACACCTATAATCCCAGCAATCTGGAAGGCCAAGGCAGGTGGATCACTTGAGTCCAAGAGTTTGAGACCAGCCTGAGCAACATGGTGCAACCCCATCTCTACAAAAAATAAAATTAAAAAAAATTAGTTGGGCGTGGTGGTGCACACCTGTAATCCAAGCTACTCAGGAAGCTGAGGTGGGAGGATTGCTTGAGCCCAGGATGTAGAGGCTGCAATGAGCAGAGATTGCACCACTGCACTCTAGCCTGGGTGACAGAGTAAGACTTTGTCTCGGGAAAAAAAAAAAAAGTGAAAGAGGAAGGCAGAATTGGAGAATCAGAGGGAGATGTGAGAAAGACTCAACCTGCCACTGCTGGTTGGCCAAGCGATTCTTCCTCTAATTGAGGGAGCCAGGAGAGAGAATGAGTCCAGGAATGTGGGTGGCCTTCAGAAGCTGGAAAAGGTGAGAAACAGATTCTCCCCTAGAGCTTCCAGAAAGGAATGCAACCCTACTGACCCCTTGACACCTTGATTTCAGTCCCATGACACTTGTGTTGTTACTGAAACACCAGAGGTCTGGTCTAGGTCCTGCAACTTGATGCACAGAAAGTCAATCACTGAGACGAGTGTTGTCAGGGAAGGATTTAATCGGGTGCTACAGCCCAGGAGATGGGAGATCAGTCTCAAAAATGGGGGTTTATGGAATGGAAGAAATGTAACCATGTGTGGGAAGACAGGAATTAGGGAGGAGTAAGGCAGGAGTTGGTCGACAGGAAGCAGGTGATCAAACAGGCAGTAGTAGTAACAGGTGAGGGGTCCAGACTCCCATGGTCCAGATGCAGTGATCTGGTAAGTTTCAGCTCCTTAATACTATTTGGGAGAGCTTATGGTGGATTTTCCCATTAGCTTTTCCTCGGATAAGACAAATGAAGAAAGGACCTCGGATAAGACAAATGAACGTTCTCAAGTTTCAAGACCAGGAGGGTCAATTTCTAATTTTATTCAAAGGAATGATAAACATCAGTTCTATGGGCCAGTTGGGCCAGTTTCAGTGTCAACTTCCAACCTATAGAACTGAAGATAACAAATGTGCAGTGATAGAAAGCTAATACAATCTCAAAGCTTCGTATCTTACCTGTCTCTTGCAACATCTTGTAGCTGATGTTTGTATAGGGGAAATGTGTGACCAGTTTCCAGCTGTTTCCACTTTCCAGCATGTACTCTTAATGCATTTTCATAGTGTCTTCCACGTCTAGACTTTGTTTTTACCTAGTGTTGTGCAAGTCCCAAAAAAGTACAGCAAGTGTCTAAAACTGTACAGAAGAAAGCCACGTGAGTATGTGAGAAAAACAAATATGGAAGAGAAGATATTACTGCACACAAAGCAACTTTGATTACCAAGAGATGTTTTAAGCATCTGACATTCTAGCATGATAGTTTTATTGCATTTCCATTGTCTTTGTAGGAAATTAAGGGATTTGACTGAGGTGTATCATGAATTCTATTAGCATTTTCACACAGCACATTTTCATTTTTACAGGTTACTTATATTAAGCAGGAGATGCCTGTACATAATGAAAATACATAGCTTGCTTTATTTATTTTTATTTTTTATTTTTTTGAGATGGAGTCTTGCTCCGTTGCCCAAGCTGGAGTGCAAGTGGCATGATCTCAGCTCACTGCAAGCTCTGCCTCCCAGGTTCAAACGATTCTCCCACCTCAGCCTCTCAAGTAGCTGGAATTACAGGCGTGAGCCACCACGTCAAGCTGATTATTGCATTTTTAGTAGAGACAATGTTTCACCATTTTGGCCAGGCTGGTGTCAAATTTCTGACCTCAGATGATGTGCCCCCCCTCACCCTCCCGAAGTGCTGGGATTACAGGTGTGAGCCACCACGCCCAGTCAATAATACATAGCTTTAAATGGGACATTTTTAAGTAAGTTTTGTTGCATAAAGTTTGTTTCACAGCCCTAGGAAAAGTTTTTGTGTGTGTGTGATATATAAGATTCTTTTAGCTCCTTTCAGAAGTTACTGCAATTTTAGGCTTAATGCCAGTTGCCCTCACACGAGGTCTGGGATTCTGTGGCAGTGGTCCTAATTCACTGGTTATGAAGAGACAGGCATGTGGTAAGATGTAGTCGAGTCATTCATTTGACCTGTGTTTTCCAGCTACACTTAAACATCTTATACCCAAGTAAGAACCATTTCTCTTCTGCCCACCCATGGAACTGGTACCTTAAAATACTATCGGCAATATTTTATTCATTTGTCATAAAATCAAATGTCATTCCAAAAAAACTAAATCTGGCCATCTAATTTAAATCTATGTAGTTTAAATTTATGTTCTTGAAATTTGCCACGTCAGTTGAAATGAGCAGCAAGTACTAATCTAGCAACCTAAATAAACCCTTAAATGTATCAAAGTTCTTTTGTACAACTTCATATTTCTATATAAAAAGTTTATAGAGGCCGGGCGTGGTGGCTCACACCTGTAATCCCAGCACTTTGGGAGGCCGAGGCGGGCGGATCACGCGATCAGGAGATCGAGACCATCCTGGCTAACATGATGAAACACCGTCTCTATTAAAAATACAAAAAAATTAGCCAGGCGTGGTGGCACATGCCTGTAGTCCCAGCTACTTGGGAGGCTGAGGCAGGAGAATCACTTGAACCCAGGAGGCAGAGGTTGCAGTGAGCTGAGATTGTGCCACTGCACTCCAGCGTGGGCAACAGAGCGAGACTCAGTCTCAAAAAAAAAAAAAAAAAAGTTTATAGATACAAAAGCATATCATAATTTAGCTTTAGTGTTTTCACACAGAGACTTTCTTACTCTAAAATTGTACTTTAATTCTGGTAAATCTTAATGACTCCATGTTGCCAGAAATAGGCATAAGAAATGAGGTTCATGAATATTTCATTTGCGTCAGCAGCCTTAGTTAACATACATGGCAGTGTTTCATGTACTACTTTGTGGAGGCAACCTGTAGCCGACCAGACTATGCTACTCTAAATATGCTTTTTTGACACAATGATGATTATTGTTTGTTTGTTTTTTTCTTTTTGAGAGGGAGTCTTGCTCCATTACCAGGCTGGAGCGCAGTGGCATCATCTCAGCTCACTGCAACCTCCACTTCCCAGGTTCAAGCAATTCTCCTGCCTCAGCTTCCCAGGTAGCTGGGACTACAGGTGCGTGCCACCACACCCAGGTAATTTTTGTGGTTTTAGTAGAGATCCGGGCCATCCGTGTTGGCCAGGATGGTCTCAATCTCTTGACCTCATGATCTGCCCGGCTCAGCCTCCAAAGTGCTGGGATTACAGGCATGAGCCACTGCGCCTGGCCGGCACAATGATTATTTTAATCTGATTGTTTTTAGAAACAGCAGACAGTAGAGGCTCTGAAAACAGCATAAGATACTTTTTTTTTTTTTAATAAGGGAAATTTATAAAGAAAATTTCCATTTGTGAGGGTATCTCTCTGTATCAGAAAGATGATGGCTCTGGGACTGAAACTTGCATAATAAGCCTCACGGTTATTTACTATACTTTCCCTATTCACCTTCTCATAAGTTGCCTCCTTCATAGCTTTCTTCCTTTATTTTAGCTGGAGATGATATTTAAGCCCAAATTGTAAGCCTTCCATGTATATGAGATACACATGTTAATACACTTCTATGTGTTTTTCACTTTTAAATCTGTCTTTTGTTACAAGGACCCCAGTGGAGAATTTACATGGGCAGAGGAACAGGGATTTTTTCCCCCTCATCTACAAGACCATAACCATAGATTTATGAATTGTTCTAATTAGTTGCAGCACCAAAATTCTATGATGCTAATATACTCTCCGGCTTTCAAAGAAGAATGACTTAAATATGTCCTAGAGCACCTATTACTTGCTGCTCAAATCTTTGGCAAGAAGAAGAAGAAAATAGAGATGGTTGCCAAAGATCAATATCAAAGTGATGGGTAATTGCAATTATGAGAAAAAGGGAATAGGGAAGGCATCATCTGCAAAGTGCAGCGATAAATCACGTTCTGATAAGAGATTAGACATTTCTCAGGGAAAAAAGCTCCCCAAGTTAGGATAACACATTTACAATCATCACAGGAATATGAGGGTCCTCGGGCCAGCTTTCACTGCCTTTAAGAGTATGGCTTTGCCATGGGCCGGGAGTGGTGGCTCATGCCTGTAATCCCATCTCTTTGGGAGGCTGAGGCAGGTGGATCACCTGAGGTCAGGAGTTCAAGACCAGCCTGGCCAACTTGGTGAAGCCCCGTCTCTACTAAAAATACAAAAATTAGCCAGGCGTGGTGGCAGGGGCCTGTAATCCCAGCTACTCGGGAGCCTGAGGCAGGAGAATCGCTTGAACCCAGGAGGCAGAGGTTGCAGTGAGCTGAGATCGTGTCATCACATTCCAGCCTGGGGGACAAGAGCGAGACTTTGTCTGAAAAAAAAAAAGAGTTGGCCATTAGCAAAAGAAGAGGTGAGAATGTTTGGAGAACTTCAGGCCCAGTAAAATCAGTGTGGCTGGAGCAGAAAGAGAACCCAGGGGGAGTGATAGGTTATGCTCTCAAGGAAGCCTTATCATGTGATGTTTATGCGCCAGGTTAGAGTTTTCCTTCCTACTAAGATGTCTTTAAAGTTCTCCCCCAACCTTTAGTCATCTCAACTTTTTCAGCCCATTCCCAGACATTTCTTTGAATGATGGATATTTTTTCTACTCTCAGTAAGCAAACTTGTCTCTTCCTCTCTGTAGGAATTGTCCTCCCTGGTTCCTTCCCTTGTGACGTTAATAGTTCTCTGCAGGTTACCTTCAACTATAAAAATCTCAGAGCCTTCTAAGGCACATACAGAACAGGATGTCATGTTGCTCCTAAGCCCCACCTGGAACGTCCTGCTCTTGGAAGAGAAAACAGCCCTTTTTCTTCTCTCCATTTGCAGAGGCCTAAAGAGCAAAAGCAAAAAAGAATAATGAGATGCTTGTAAGGAAATGGCGAGGGGGTGGGCTTTGGGGAACATGCCCAGCTGGGTTCAATTTCAGCATCCTTCCTTTAAGACCAAGAAGTTCCTAGCAGGTGGGTTCCTGGGGGCGTTGCATACTCACCAAGGTGCGCAGCCTCTCAAGGATAGAGAGGGAACAGAGAAGAAAGCAGCTGACAAGGGGAAAATGGTTCATAAAGAACTTTCCCACGTAAGAGAACTGGGTAGGCACTAATTAGCCTCTGCTAAGATTGTAATAGTGAAAAGGAGTTGCTGTTATTTCATTTATTCTATAAGCATTTGTTAAATGCTTATTTTGTACCAGGCGTTGTGCTAGCCCTGGGAATATGGAAATGAGTAACAAGTCATCTTTGACCCCGTAGCTAGCTCAGAAGACAGATGGGAGCCCAACGAACCATAAAGCAATGAGGTAAGTATAGTAATTAATAGACCCTAGAATTCAGTGTTATGGAAACAAAGCAGAACCAACTGATTCTACCCTGGAGGGCGTGGGGATGTCGAAGTCTTTTTTTTTGAGAGTCTCACTCTGTTGCCCAGGCTGGAGTGCAGTGGCACAATCTCGGCTCACTGCAAGCTCTGCCTCCCGGGTTCACGCCATTCTCCTGCCTCAGCCTCCCGAGTAGCTGGGACTACAGGTGCCCATCACCATGACCGGCTAATTTTTTGCATTTTTAGTAGAGACGAGGTTTCACCGTGTTAACCAGGATGGTCTTGATCTCCTGACCTCGTGATCCGCCCACCTCGGCCTCCCAAAGTGCTGGGATTACAGGCATGAGCCATCACGCCCAGCCGGGGATGTAGAACTCTTAAGAAGATGAAGTAATTGGAATTGTATGGGCTTAAAGTTCACTAGGAAAAAAAAAAAAAAAAAGAGAACCACACAGCCACTTCACCTGCTCCTTCCTTTTTTGTCAAATAATGTATGTCTAGTCTTCCAGAAATAGCACTAGACTTGGCATCTCAGAGCACCTACCTAGGCCCTAATTTCTGTCTCTTCCATGGCCAGTCATGCAACCTTGAACAAGTCCCTTTCTATCTTGTCACTTTTTTTTTTTTCAGTCAGTAATGTGAACTCTGAAATCCCTACTGTGTCAAAAACGTTAAATTCCTTTTCTTTTTATCAAATAATCTTTCCCAGCTTGATTTCTTAATCCTAGTTAACTGTGATCACATTAACTATTTGCTACCTTAGAATGGTTTAATGAAACCCTTGGGCCATAGTCATTCTCTGCAGAGCTGGGTGTTCCAAATGGACATTCCGTAGATGCATAAAAACAGGTGGTAAACGCTCTAACAACGCAGGGGCATTCTGTGAATTACAGCTTCAACATTCGAAAGACTTGACGTGAAAAAGATAGATTGGATTCTAAATCCACTGGCATTTTGACAAGAAATTTCAACTTTACTTTTGCCAATGTAAAAAAAGAAGAGCTTCTTTAAATGCAATTTTAAATGTCTTAAATTTCTGAGTGGTTTTTAAAAGATTTAGAAGTTTTAGCCATCCATTTGTGCAAATTTTTCACTGATAGTGACTATTAGAAATCCGAGAGATTAAATTAAAAGTCTCGATCAGGAACTGCAGGTAGTCATTTAAAGATAAAACCTATTTAAAAGTTTGCAGATGTAAGGTCAAGTTTCTCAATAATACTTTAACAGTACTTTATTAGGAAGTGTTATAAAATTATTCAATATTTAATTTTATACCTACTACATAATCTTAATTTTAAAAGTATTACATAAAGAAAATTTAATTTTTTTAACCAAGCTCCACTTAAAGGCCTCACATCCCCTCCCATTAATCCCAGTCTGCCAAATAGACATCCTGTGAAACAGCTGTTTTGCCAATCTGTGAAAAACACTGGGAAGCATTATTTTAGGGTGTATACCTACGGGTGGAACAATTTATTTATTTTATAGTCATCCTTTCCCTTTCTGATCTGCAGAGACAGTTGTGCTGTAAATTTTCATCCATGCGTAGGTCTGTTTCCGAACTCTATGTCCAATTCCATCACGTTTTTTCTATCTGTGCATCAATGTTATACTGTTTTCTTTATTAGGGCATTTTTATAAGTCTTCATTTCTGATAAGGCAAATTCCTCTACCTTCTTTTTTAAGGAGTGTGCTCACTCTTTGATTTTTAAATAACTAATGAGCAGACATTATTTTTTGAGCAGTTTTACATGTATAGAAAAACTGAGGGGAAAGTATAGACAGCTCTCATACAGCCCCTCACCCCCACTCCTGCCTCCAGGTTCCGTCATTAATATCTTACATTAGTGTAACACATTTGTTACAATGGATGAGCCTCTGTTGATGCTTATTAATTAATGTTTATAGTTTACACTAAGGTTCTTTGTGTTACACATCTATGGGTTTTGACAAATGTATACTTACATGTATTCACCAATATATCATACACAATAGTTTCAATGCCCTACAAATCCCCTGTGCTCCCACCTATTCATCTGACCCTTCCTCACTTCCCCACCACCGAAACCCCTGGCAACCACTGATCTTTTTACTATCTCCATAGTCTTGCCCAAAAAACGTGGTTGGAATTAAATAGTACGTAGCCTTTTCAGATTGACTTTTTTCACTTAACAATATGCACTTAAGGTTCCTCCATTTTTTTTCATGGCTTAATAGGTCATTTCTTTTTAGTGCTGAGTAATATTCCATTTTATACATGTACCAGTTTATCCACTCACCTATTGAAGAACATCTTTGTTGCTTCCAAGTTTTGACAATGAGGAGTCAGGTTATTCTAAACATCTGCGTGTAGGTTCTTGTGTAGATGTAAGTTTTCAGCTTCTTTGGGTAAATGCTAAGAAGTACATACAGCTGCTGGATTGTATAGTAAGAACATGTTTAGTTTTGTAAGAAGCTGGAAAATGTCTTCCTGAGTGGCTGTACCATTTTACATTCCCACTAGGAATGAATGAGTGTTCCTGTTGCCCCATATGTTTGTCAGCATTTGTTGGTGTCAGTGTTTCGTATTTTAGCCATTCTAATAGGTGTGTAGGGTATCTCGTTTTGATTTGCAACTTGCTAGTGACATACGATATAGAACATATTTTCACTGCTTATTTGCCATCTGTATATCTTGGTGAACTACTGTATCTTTTCAGGTCTTCTGTCCATTTTTTTTTTTAATTGGGTTGTTCATTTTCTTATTGTTGGGTTTTAGGAGTTCTTTGTATATTTTCCATATATCTTTTACCAGATACATGTTTTACAAAGATTTTCTCCCAGTCTGTGGCTTCTCTTTTCATTCTCTTAAACCCATTGCTTTTTATAAATTTAGGATCTGTTTAAGTTAAAACAAACAAACAAACAAACAAACAAACAAAAAACCCTGTTGGGATTTTTATTAGAATTACATTGATTCTATGGATAGTTTGGGGGAAAATAATATATTTACAATATTAAGTCTTCGTGTCCATGACATTTATTCAGATTTCATTTAATATTTATCATAAATATTTATAATTTTCTTCATAGAGGTTTTACTAATATTTTAGATTTATTCTAAGTATTATATTTTGTTGCTGTTGGAAATGTTATTATTTTTGAAGATTTGTGTTTGATAGTTTGTTTCTGGTGTACTGAAATACAATTGACTTTTAGATACTGATCACAACCTTGCTAAAGGCTCTTCTCAATTCGAATAATTTACCCTAAGATTATTTGGGGATTCTGTGAATGGCAATTTTGTTTCTTCCTTTCCAGTCTTCATATTTTTTAATTTTCATGTCTATTAAACTAGTTAAAACTTAGAGGGCAATGTTGAATTATAGAGTGGTGATAGCAGGTATACTGATTTTAAAGAAAATCCTTTTACTGTTGCTCTATTAAATATAATGCATGCTTAAATGTTTTTATGTATACCTTTTCTAGGGTAAAGAATGTTCCTTTCATCCCTAATTTGGTAATTGGGATTTTATTGAGGTTTTTTTTTTGTTTTTTTTTGCAGCTAAAGAAAAAATTCCTTTTGCTTTTGTTGTCCACAGAAACCAATTATAACTCAAGAATAAATCTCTGACTCTGAAACATGCCTGAACTGGCCTCTGTTTGACAGCATTACCCAATGGGTCATCCCAGAAACCCAGACCCCTCAGGATTATCAAAATGTTTCATTGATTTATTGAGATAATAAGATATTTTATTATTCCTCCTTTAGCCAGGAAATTAAGTTAGCCAATTACTGGAAATTATAATTTGATTTCTCTTAAGCAGTATGTAACTCCAAGTACATACCTTGATGCAACATTAAAACCACGAGTTAAACATATTTCCAGTGGAGTTAGCCTAGGAAACATTCAGTTCAGAGACATTGGACAGACAAATGCAGTATCCTAACATCTAGGAAGGGCAAAGTTACTTCATTTATTCTGGCAGCATACCCACCCCACACCACCATGCAATGTGCCTATATTGAAGACAAAACGCTCAACAGCCTGGAGTGGGGATGAGAGAGGGAGAAGCAGGAAACAGAAAGACAATAGCAAGAGTGAGATTCTCTAGCAGCAGAGCATAGCGAGTGGATGTTGTCCAGTGAGCCGATGGAAGCACTGCTGTAGTGTAACAGTCCAATTGTATTAGAATCCATTAATTTTTCTTTGTGTTTATTGTATACTAATAGTAAAATATTTACTTTACGGTGTGTATTAGCATGAAATAGGCATCCGCCACATTGTTTTCTTGCTGGATGCTTTGTCCCAAGTTTTTACTGATGCCTTTGGTTTCAGGTACTTTGGCTATTGTATAGAAAATTGTTGGCCAGGAACGGTAGCTCACGCCTGTAATCCCAGCACTTTGGGAGGCCAAGGTGGGTGGATCACCTGAAGTTGGGAGCTCAAGACCAGCCTGGCCAACATGGTGAAACCCCACCTCTACTAAAAATACACAAATTAGCCAGGCATGGTGGTAGAGGCCTGTAATCCCAGCTGCTCAGGAGGCTGAAGCAGTAGAATTGCTTGAACCCGGGAGGCAAAGTTGGCAGGGAGCTGAGATTGTGCCACTGCACTTCACCCTGGGTGACAAAAGCAAAACTCCATCTCCAAAAAAAAAAGAATATTGTTCATATATATTCTGTTTTGCTAGTTGATTTATATTAGTGTTTATGAAAGTTTATTCAAATTTATTTCAAGTTATTTACTTTTGCTTTCCATTATTTGTTGGAAGATTGTATTGATATCTATATAGTATTCTATGGAGGATTATAGGATTTATAGGATTTCATTTACCAATAAATTCATTCTGTTTTATAGTCTACTCAGTGCCAAAAGTCACAAATGCTGAAATCTTTCTCTCTCTCCTTCTTTCCCTCTCTCCCTCCCTTCCTTTCCCAGTCTCACTCTGTCCCCTTCCCTCCCCTCCCCTCCCCTCCCCTCCCCTTCCCTTTCTTTTTCAGAGTCTCACTCTGTCACCCAGGCTAGAGTGCATTGGTGCAATCTCGGCTCACTGCAACCTCCGCCTCCCGGGTTCAAGCGATTCTCTTGCCTCAGTCTCCCAAGTAGCTGGGATTACAGGTGTGCACCACCATGTCTGGCTAACTTTTGGGTGTTTTTTTTTTAGTAGAGACAGGGTTTCGTCATGTTGGCCAGGCTGGTCTCAAACTCCTGACCTCAGGTGATCCGCCTGCCTCAACCTCCCAAAGTGCTAGGGTTACAGGTGTGAGCCACCACACCCGACTGAAAGATTTATTTTTAACCACGTGATATTATATATTTGTAGAATTAGTAGAACATTGTTACATAACCATAACCAGTGGTTCTCATTTGGACACCTGTATATAGTATACTGTATCTGTAGAATCACTTTAAAAACTGTTTAAAACAAGTGGGAAGAAAGCTACTTTGATTTTTTTCCCCAGAATTTTCTTGTAAAATTGGCATGCCTTATATTTCAGTAAATAAGTAAATACAGATATAGATGTGGATTAAATATAGATATTGACCTTATATTGGATGCCACCTGTGTGCTTCATCTTCACATTCTTATGAATTTTATGTAGAGTTGGCACAGCATTCTCTGGAAGTTATTTTTTTGTTTTGTTTTGGTCTGGGCCAGTCCCTGGGAACCAGCTGCTTGAACCAGTGGGTACAAGCAAAACCCTGTGTTCTCTGTGCCCTCACCCATCGGCACCGCTTGGATGGCCTACAAACCCTCAGGAGAAAGCAAACAGAGATCTGGGTGGTGGTTGTTTTTAGTGTCAAGGAATGACGTCACTGCCTGAGACTACGACTTTGAGTAAATTGGCGGATGGGCACAGAAACATCAAACCCTGGTTAAGAGGCCACATCATTAGCACACAGAGAACACTATATTTGCATTTCAAAAGCAGAAAACATTAACCTTTTATGAACTTTGGGTAAACTGGATGGTGTTTGTCAAGGCCAAAAAAGTGCGGTTTGTAAAACACGCATGCTATGCTTGGGCCGATTATTTTTCTTTTAGACTAAATCTGGTGATAACAATTTTATTTATTTTTCTCTAGGCGGTTGGCAAAGGCACTTGCTTGTTTAATATCAGTGTGTTACGAATATCTTCAGAATTGAACAAAAGGTTATATAATCCCCAGAGTACACTTTCAAAAGAGGACCCATGGGCACTCAAAATTCTCTATGACCAGGGCCGGGCGTTCCTTTTTTTGTTTCCATGGGTTCTAAGCCATCCATCTAGGAACCAACAATTATAAAATCACAGATAAAAAATAACTTCGAAATGACCAGTTGGGACTTAAAGGTGAACCTGTGAGGTTCACTCTCTATAAGGTTATGAATATGCTGTGGGCTTGGGAAAGTAAGAAAGGGTTGAGTGTGCCGGCAAACACGAGGGCTTTAATGATTCTCCCCTCATTAAGTACAAGTAACTCTTTTTTTTTTTTTTTTTTTTTTTTTTGAGACAGTTTTGCTCTTGTTGCCCGGGCTGCAGTGCAATGGCACGATCTTGGCTCACCACAACCTCCGCCTCCCAAGTTGAAGCAATTCAGCTGCCTCAGCCTCGCGGGTAGCTGGGATTATAGGCATGCGCCACCACGCCTGGCTGATTTTGTATATTTAGTAGAGAAGGGGTTTGTCCATGTTGGTCAGGCTGGTCTTGAACTCCCAACCTCAGGTGATGCACCCACCTTGGCCTCCCAAAGTGCTGGGATTACAGGCATGAGCCACTGCGCCTGGCCCAAGTAACTCTTAAACTGGCTGCTTATGGAAGCCTACGATCTTCTTCAGAATCACAAGAGAACCAAATGAAGTTAACTACTTTTGAAATCAAGAAAACACAATACAAACTTGTATGGTAGGCTAGCATTGCAAGTTAGTCACTGAGCTTGAATGAATGCATTTGGGACTTGGCAGTGGAAAACATAAAGACTCTTTGGGGACTTTTCATCATATTTGCCTGAGAGCACCACCACTGGATGGCAGTAAAAATCCTTGGATTCCCATCTATTCTTTGATTTTCTTTCTACTCATTAGCTAGCCTTTTTGGTCCATTTAAAAGTGCCATACCTTTACAATTAACTTTGACCAGAACACCTTAATGTGATATGCATATGACATGTTAGGCTCAAGTTCCAAAATTTTAAAATAAGAAAAAAAAAAGATAATTATGTGCATTGTGGTTGAAACAAGATAAAGGGATTTGGATGATCGCAAGAGTCAAGCAGTTTCTCCATTAGTTAAGATCAATACTCAGCCACTCTCATTTTTAAAATCAAATTCGGTTCAAAGTGATTAGGTATTAATTACATAGGTCTTATGGGGACTTCAAACTTCTAAATGCAGGGGGAGAATAATAGTCTCAAAATAAGGACACAGGAGTTATTTTTTCACTGGTTATCTTCAGAATTGAACAAAAGGTTATATAATCCCCAGAGTACACTTTCAAAAGAGGACCCACGGGCACTCAAAATTCTCTATGACCAGGGCCAGGCATGGTGGCTCACGCCTGTAATCCCAGCACTTTGGGAGGCCGAGGCGGGCGGATCATGAGGTCAGGAGATGGAGACCATCCTGGCTAACATGTGAAACCCCGTCTCTACTAAAAGTACAAAACATTAGCCAGGCATGGTGGCGGGTGCCTGTAGTCCCAGCTACTCGGGAGGCTGACACAGGAGAGAGGCGTGAACCCGGGAGGTGGAGGTTATAGTGAGCCAATACCGCGCCACTGCACTCCAGCCTGGGCGACAGAGCTAGACTCTGTCTCAAAAAAAAAAAAAAAAAAAAAAAATTTCTGTGTCCAAAAGTGAATTTATTATCTTAACTTCCCGGCTTATTCATCTATGCATTCATTCATTTACTCAACAAATATTTATGGAAGACCTACCAGACTAGTGCTGGGCATTGGGAATATAGCAGCGCAGACAAGGCTCCTCCTTCCACAAAGTTTAGATAATCTCTGCCTTGTCTAGCTGTCCAACTCGAACTCTGAAAGTCACTCCCCGCTCCCTTCGCCTCATCTCGCCTTCCATTGTCTTCCAGATAAATCTTCTTTTTTTTTTATTTGAGATGGAGTCTCACTCTGTCGCCCAGGCTGGAGTGCAGTGGCACAATCTTGGCTCACTACAACCTCCACCTCCTGGGTTCAAGCGTTTCTCCAGCATCAGTCTCCCGAGTAGCTGGGAGTAGTGGCACGTGCCACTGCATCCAGCTAATTTTTGTATTTTTAGTAAGAGACAGGGTTTCACCACGTTAGCCAGACTGGTCTCAAACTCCTGACCTCAGGTGATCCACCCACCTCGGCCTCCCAAAGTGCTGGGATTACAGGTGTGAGCCACCATGCCTGGCCTCTTCCAGATAAATCTGTGTGTCTCCCTTGCTTGCCTCCTCAGCCTCATCTCAGGCTGTGTGCCCTCTTGCTGTCTCTCTCTAATAACCTGATGTGCAGTCGCAAGAAACTTCTTTTAATTCTGTGATTGTAACTCACTCTTTATTCCTTTGCAATTTGCCCACAATTGGTTCTTGCTTGGAATACTTCTCTTCTTCTTCCTACCAATACTCCTTGGCCTGACTAACTGCGCCTATAGGGGTCAGATTAAGTGTCACTTTTTCAAGGACACCTTGGTTATCTGGGTTCTCACTGCTAGCTGGTCAGTGGTTGGCAGCTGCAGAATCTTACATGGGCATGTGCTTTCTTGGACCACTCCTGCCACCACTGCAAGTGGGTCTTCTGGAAAGCAGACTGTGAGATGGAGATTAGCACACAGGGATCAAATTAGGGAGTGTTCTTGGGAATAATACCCCTAGAAGAGAAGAGAAGAGAAGAAAATCAATATTGGGTAGAAGAAGAAGAAGGGTTATGATGCAATCTCAAAAGACTTTCTATCTCATTACAACCTTCTAAAGTTCTGCTGCTTACAGGTTTTCTTTGAAACAAATTGCATTGTTGATATTAAGAGTATTATGCACATCCGGCATCAATTTCTTGGTGCATTAGCTCCCCAGTGAATGACACGTTGGATGAACACCACTGAGATGAATATCTCTGTCAAGGTTTCTGGAAATCTTGTTGTTCCTCTGCAGGAATGCCTTTTATTATTATAAATTCAGTGATTATACTTTAAAAGTTTTCCCATAAAGTACTGTTTTTTAAAAAGAAATTATTTATCATTGAGATATTCTTTAGTCTGATTTTCCAGTGTGATTTTTTTTCTTAAAGTGCTTTGTTAAAAAGCAGTTCTTTGGCCGGGCGCAGTGGCTCACGCCTGTAATCCCAGCACTTTGGGAGGTCAAGGCGGGTGGATCACCTGAGATCAGCAATTCAAGACCAGTCTGGCCAACATGGTGAAACACCATCTCTACTAAAAATACAAAAATTAGCTGGGCGTGGTGGCAGGCGCCTGTAGTCCTAGCTACTCGGGAGGCTGAGGCAGGAGAATGGTGTAAACCCGGGAGGTGGAGCTTGCGGTGAGCTGAGATCCGGCCATTGCACTCCAGCCTGGGCGACAGAAAAAAAAAAAAAAAAAAGGCAAAGCAGCTCTTCAAGAATGCAACTGATGAAATAGAATACAAAAAATGCCATAAGCTGAGACATGGTAGTACTTATACTTTCACCCAAACGCATGGCCAATACTAAATTCTTTCTTTATATCTTCAGCAATATTTAGTATGTGACTTCCCAGAAAAATTGCTGACAAAAAAAAGTGAATTTTAGTTTTTGGCCTTTTGTTTTACAATTATTTCAACATTTTTTGTTGTGGCAGGAAGAACCAGAGACCCCAGTGGTTTGTGGCTTTTGTTCCTTAACTGTAAAATAAAAAAAAAACTCAAAAGAAGTTTCTGAGCAATTATTAGTAGGTTTTGTGAAATTTCTCAAAAACTGGGTTAGTCCATATAACTGTAAGCATCTGAAAAACTGCTGAAATTTTTCTTTGTGAATGTTTGACCTTCAAATATCTTGTTAATCATAATAACTTTATATTATTACTAGTTAACATCTCAAGACCAGCCAACTCAGGGAGAATTTTATCATTAATGGCAGTGGATATAAATTCATAATTTAAATGGTCTTCTTGACAACTTTGGATTTGAAGGGATTACTTGCTGGTCTAATTATCCTATCATTCTTTTTTTTTAACCTCATCTTGTGGCTGATGTAGAATTTTTATTTATAATAGAAGAGTTTGCTCTGCCATTTTCTTTAGGTTTATTTTGCTGTTGTCTTTCTTTCACCTATTTTTTTACAGAAATATTTTTAAAGCCGTTTTTCCAATATGAGGGTTAACTTAGTTAAAATTAGATAATATAATCTAAAAATCCTTTTACTGGACACATGTTAAGGGAAATGTCTTAAGGCTTACAGGAAGCAATCAATTGAGCCAGCACTGTTATCCCCTCCACACTTTTTTTGAGACAGAATCTCACTCTGACACCCAGGCTGAGTGCGGTGGCACGATAATAGTGCACTGCAGCCTTGACCTCCTGTGTTCTGGTGATCCTCCCATCTCAGCCTCCCGAGAAGCTAGGACTACAGGTACATGCCTCCATGACTGACTGATTTATTTTCATTTTTATTTTTAGTAGAGGCAAGGTCTCGCTATGTTACCTAGGCTGGTCTTGAACTCCTGGACTCAAATGATCTTTCCATCTTGGCCTCCCAAAGTGCCGAAGTTTCAGGAACAAGTCACTGTGCCTGGCCCCTTCCACACTTTTTTCCCCACAGGATGTCTTGAAATCACTGAGACTTGGGCACTGTCATTACAGCAGTTAGCATACCGTGATGGAGAGAACATCAAGAACAAGCTTGAAAAGAGTGAGGCCCTGTTCAGCCACGTCTCCCCATTCTGTGCTTCTACAAATGGCTTTTTGAACCTCAGTGCAAAATTTTACCTTTGCTTCTATTGATTTTCTCTTCTGTTGTTTCTCGCTTACTTTAACCTTATGTTAAGAGGTTTTGAGATTCTGATTCTGACATCCAGTATGGTTGCTGTCTCTTCCAAGTTGACATACACTCTCCATCTGTATTTAAGACATTAATGTAACTATTAAGAAGGATATCTCTTTAAGACAAAAAAAAAGTGCAATACAAAAAAACAACTTCCTTTTGCTGAGTCGCTGAGCCCCTTGTGAGGCTGACAATGGCAGGATGGTTTAGTCTGTCGTCTCCAGAGGGTTTCCTGCCAGGGGACTTCTGGATTTCAGGATCGGGCAGCATGAGTCAAACAGCTCTTGGAGCTCTTTATTCTCAAAACTTCCCTGCAAATCAGAGCTGGAGATTTCAGAATTCCCTCACGTTCTTCATCACCAGTACCGCTCCCCATTTTCTCAATTTTTTTGTATCTCCTTTCAAAGAGAGATATTTAAATAAAAAGTCTTTCCCAGATTTACCTTTTGTTGATTTTCCATTTTTCTCAACTAGGCAACAAGACTTCATTTTGTTCACTGATGTGTCACACAGAGTATTCAAATAGTTTGAAGCCGGAAGAAGCAAAAAGGGAAGATGCTAAGAGGTCACCAGGGCCGGGCGCGTTGGCTCAATCCTGTAATCCCAGCACTTTGGGAGGCTGAGGTCGGCGGATCACTTGAGGTCAGGAGTTCAAGACCAGACTGGCTAACATGGTGAAACCCCATCTCTACTAAAAATACAAAAATTAGCCAGGCATGGTGGTGGGCACCTGTAATCCCAGCTACTCAGGAGGCTGAGGCAGGAGAATTGACTGAACCTGGGAGGCAGAGGTTGCAGTGAGCCGAGATCACACCACTGCACTCCAGCCTGAGCAACAGAGCGAGACTCCATCTCAAAAACAAACAAACAAAAAGAAGCCACCAGGTTTCTGTTTGTGGGGGTTACATTAAAAAAATCTAGTGTTTCCTACCTACTTTCCATGTGGGGCGGGGGAAAACTAAGTGAGAAGAGATTAGATCCGTCCTTGAGCATGGTGAATTTGAGGTGCCTGGAAACATCCACACGGAGATGCTGAAAGTTCATGAAATTGACTCGTCTGGAGCTGAAAAGGCTGACTGGCTTAGTGCTCTGCAATGTACAGATAGAGTATCTGTGGATACTGAGTCAGGGCTCTCACAGTGTTGGTCTCAAGCAATGTCCTTAGAATAGACATGGAAAGAGGCACAAGGCAGAAAAGGCCCTCTTTCCATGTCTATCTGACTCTATGATCATAGACAACACACGTTAAAAATCATATTGTAAGCTGCTCTTAGAACTCACCAATCCCCTTTGGGAAGCTAAGGCAGGAGGATCGCTTGAGCTCAGAAGTTCAAGACAAGCCTCAGCAACATAGCAAGACCCCACCTCTACAACATTTTAAACATTAGGCAGGCATGTTGGCATGTGCCTGTCATCCCATTTGCCCGGGAGGCTAAGGTGGGAGGATCACCTAAGCCCAGGAGGGTGAGGCTGGAGTGAGCGGAGATCACACCACTGCACTCCAACCTGGGCGACAAAGCGAGATCTTGTCTCAAAAAACCAAAACAAAACAACTCCCACCCCTAATTAAAAAAACCCTCACCAACCCCAAATCTAGACAACTAATGTCCACTTTTGCCTGAGATTTTTGTTTTGTTTTGTTTGAGACGGAGTCTTGCTTTGTTGCCTAGGCTGGAGTGCAGTGGCATGATCTCAGCTCACTGCAACCTCCACCTCCTGGGTTCAAGTGATTCTCCAGCCTCAGCGTCCCGAGTAGCTGGGACTACAGGCGCTTGTCACCACACCTAGCTAATGTTTTGTATTAGTAGAGATGGGGTTTTACCGTGTTAGCCAGGATGGTCTCAATCTCCTGACCTTGTGATCTGCCCACCTTGGCCTCCCAAGGTGCTGGGATTACGGGTGTGAGCCACTGCGCCTAGCCTTGCCTGAGATTTTTAAGCCAGCTTTACCCATCCTACTGACTGGGGGAAGGTAGAGGGTAGGTGGATGGATTGACAATTTCCACCTTCACAGCAATCACCCTAAGCCTCCTATCTTTTTCCAGTCCTACTCTTATTTTGCTTATGTCTCTGCCCACCTTCAACCTCTTAACGTTGTGGTCACTCTTTCAAATTCTGTCTGTGGTCTTTGCATTTGGTATTTGAACTTGGTCTCCCTGCTATTTGAACCTTCAGTTACCCCCAACCTCAGTTACCATCATAGATTTATCTTTGGAAGAAATGCCTTTGTATTAGTCAGGATCCATTCAGCAGACAGAAACCACACCAGATAAAAGAACAGGAAAATTTTAATATGAAGAATTACAACTAGGTAAAAAGCCATTAGCTTGGTAACTGAGAAGGGAAAAAGACCTCTAAAGTATCACAGAGGTAGGTGGCAACTACAGTCATCAGCTACCACCCCTTCAACTGAGGGAAAAGAGGGAAGAGATCGGAATTATTAAACTTGGAAACAGAGTAGGAGTCTTGGAGACTCAAATTTTCTGAGGAGGTGGTACTGGTCGGCTGGGGCTAGTGTCTCTGAGTAGGTACAAAGGAGCGTGTTTTATAAACGGGAAAAAATTGGAAAGTAGATTCAGCTGCTTCTGAGAGAAGGACGTGCCTCTGCCCATATGAAGGAGCTTTGCTCAGGTGACATCACAGGAATAAGAAGTAGACAGGAGGCAGCCAGTTCTCTCTTCTTCCTCCAGCCTTGCAGGCTCCCTCTAACGCCCCCTAAAGAGCCTAAAAGGTATCTAGCTGGAAAAATAGAGATGCCATTTGCAGTTTCTGTCCCAGCAACCCAAAGCAAGGTATAGAAGGGTATTTGAATTTGAAAGATAATAATGCTGTACAGCCTTACTCTTATTCTGGTCCATTGTAAACCAATTCTGATTCTGACCTTAACCAGCTCCCACTCCTCCCCAGCTAATTACTTCCCACTGCTGCCTCCAGTTAGAGAATGACATATTTACCATTCACTTCCCACAGTGTTCTCCAAGTCTCTGCCCTTGTCCTGGCAATTGTAAGCAAATTGTTACTATCACTTTCCATTCCTGATTCCACATTACTGCATGAGTAAATTACAGTGCTCTTCGAACAGGAGTCCACCTTGCTATTTCAGCATGGTGAGCACAGATGATCTGCCTTACGAGCAGCTGCAGGATCTTTTCCTTACCTCGACTCCTTTCTTCAGAGAAATTTGGAGGTAATTCTGAGTTTCTCTTGGGCTTTCTTCAGCAGTTTCATTTACTCAGGCTGTGGTCTGGTTATTGAATGTTGCATAACAAATGACCCTAAATCGTAAAGACTTGAAACGAGAACAAGCAGTTGTTGTCTTTTATGGTTTCAGGGCATCAGAAATCAGGAAGCAGGTTGGCCGAGCTGGGTTGGGGTCTCTCATGAGGCTGTAATCACATGGTGGATGAGGCTGGGGTCATCTTGAAAGCTCAGGCACCTGGGCTGGGAAGACTCAAGAAGCTGGGCATAGGAACAACTGGGGCTCCTTAGGTATTCCTCCGTCTATTTTTTTAGACTTTACAAGTGGTCCTTTGCAGAGTATCTTGATTTGTGCATGGAAGCCCATGCTTCCCAGAGCAGTTCTCTCCAAAGAAGCCAGGACAAGCCGTATGTCTAACTTCACTCAGAATTATCCTCACTTCTGCCACATTCTGTTCATCAAGGCAGTTACAAAAGCCCACCCAAGTTCAAGAGGAGGGAACATAAACTCTACCATTTGATGAGAAGAGTGTCAAAGAATTTGCAAGCACTTTGATAACCACACGCAGCACCTCTGGCTTAGGGTTTGTGGGAAACTCTGAAGCATTGTTTTTCTCATATCTAGAATTACAGTCTTTCAAACAGGCAGAATTCCTGACTATACTATGTGGCATGCTCTACTTCCTATACATAATATGTAAAACAACAGAAAGAAGGGACATTCGGCCTGGACACTACCGTCCTCATGCTGGTCCAGGATCAGAGAGAGAATCATCGGTGCTTCCTCACTGGTCCCAGGAAGACCTTTTAGGATTGTTGCCTGAAGAGTTAATTTCCATGTGAAATTGACAAAGCTCTGGGGCAGACCACAAGCCACTGCAGCTGGTTATAGTCACCACTCTCTGCTGGCACCTCCAGGAAGGCACATAACTGTCCCTATATTATGCTGGGGTATATCACATCAAATATGGGGTCTGGCCTGAGCAGCAAACATCCACTACTGGGAAAATGAGGCTGGTCAGGCTCCACCCATGAAGCTCAGAGCAACTGGTGCCTTCCTACAGGTTTGAGCCATGATAGAAGTAGCGGCATGAGTGGTAGGACCAGATTTCTGTATATCGCTTAGGAGTAACAACTGGGTTGGGAAGAGGAGCTAGGGAGTTTGCCTGGAAGCTGCTTTTGTGTAACACAAATTCTATCTTACTTCGAGTGCATGTTTATTTGGGATAACTTCAGGGATGGAGGTTAGTGGATGTCATGGGTGCTAAATGCCTACTCAGGTCACCTATTGGTGCCATTATTTGGGCCACTATGATGTTTTAAAAATCAAGCCATGGTGGCCGGGTGTGGTAGCTCACTCCTGTAATCCCAGCACTTTGGGAGGCCGAGGCGGGCAGATCACCTGAGGTTAGGAGTTTGAGACCAGCCTGGCCAACATGGGAAAACCCCGTCTCTACTAAAAATACAAAAATAAGCCAGGTATGGTGGTGCATGCCTGTAATCCCAGCTACTTGGGAGGCTGAGGCAGGAGAATAGCTCCAACCTGGGAGGCAGAGGTTGCAGTGAGCCGAGATCACACCACTGCACTCCAGCCTGGGTGACAGAGTGAGACTCTGTCTCAAGAAAAAAAAAAAAATCAAGCCATGGCTAAAGAAGCCCAATAACCTATTAGCAAACGTACAGACTTCAGACCTCCATATACCTCCCTGCCTTTCCTGCTCCTTATCAACCTTGAGATCCTTACCACATTCCTGCTCCTTATCAACCTTGAGATCCTTACCAGTGATTTCCAGGAGGCTTTCATCATAGAGATGATGTGCACCAGGAGAGCATCCTCACAATGTTACACAGCAGTTAGGATGCACGTTTTTGCTGAATGGGTGTGCTTGATTTTTGAGCCTAAGACTTCCACAACTCCATTGACGCAACTTGTGTTGACTGTTAATAAGACTCTTCACCTCCCCACTGAAAGAACCGATGTTCTTTATAATGAATAAGAACACCAACTCTTCCCAACCAACCACTGCATCTCAGAGAATTCTTCTCCACACTTGTATCCATTGTCTTATCCCTGATGCCTATAACTACTCTTTGGCACCTGGTCCAAAGATACATGAAATTGTATCTTTAGAAGGCAGGGAACATTGTCTAGATCTTGAGGTGACCTATGGTCTGAATCTTTGTGTCTCCCTCAGATTCATATGTTGAAACCTAATCATCGAGGTGATGGGATTAGAAGAAGGTGAGGCCTTTGGGTCGTGATGAGGTCATGCAGCCTCTGCCCTCATGAATGGGATTAGTGCCTTTATAAAAGAGCCCCCAAGGAGCTGCCCTGTCCCTTCCACCATATGAAGCTGCAGCAAGAAGGTTCCATTTATGAGAAAGCAGGCCCTCCCCAGACACCAAATCTGTAGGCATCTAGCCTCTAGGATTGTGAAATCCAGCCTCTAGGATTGTGAAAAATAAATTTTTGTTGTTTATAAGCTACCCAGATTTTGATATTTTATTATAACAGCCCGAACAAAGACAGAAGCAATAAATGAAAAGCCACAGCAGTAAATGAAAAGCCACATCGTAGATGTGTCTCTGTGTCTGATAATGAGTGTGGCCTTTGCATTGTCCCAGCAGTTTTGTGAATGCCAGTGAGTGGCATACTGTGAAAACTCATGGACCTGCATGATACTGTGCTTGCGCTTCCAAATGCTTTTCACATGCTCATACTTTTAAAAATACATACAAATAATAGGTGTGTGGCCTACTGGATGAAAAGAAGATTCTGCTTTACTGGGAGTCAACTGACCTTAAACCCCATCCGCTTTCCACAGAGCTGAGGGCATCTCTTTCTTGGCAACCTGTAAACCTTGATTGTGTAGTTGTTAGGAACTGCCATAGAGCTAGGGCAGTGGGAACAAATGACCACAAACTGGATGCCTTAACTCAGCAGAAGTGTGTTCTCACAATATTGAAGGCTAGAAGTCTGAAATCAAGGTGTTGGCAGGACTGTATTCCCTTTGAAGGTCCTACAGGAGAATCCTTCCTTGCCTCTTTCTAGCTTATGGTGGTTCCAGGTAGTCCTTGATGTTCCTTGAATTGTAGCCACATCACTCCAGTCTCTTACGTTGTCTTCACATGGCCTTCTTTTCTGTGTATGTCCGTGTGCCCTCTCCTCTTCTCATAAGAACAGCAGGAATTGGATTTAGGTCCCACCTTAAATCTAGTGCAACTTCTCCTTCAGATCCTCAACTAGTTACATCTGCAAAGATTCTATTTCCAAATAAAGTCACATTCTGAGGTTGTAGATGAACATGAATTTTGGGGCACCATAGTCATTCCACTACAAACATTCAGCCTAAAAATTCTCCTTGCGGCTTCCCAGTGCTGAACTGTTCCTTTTTATTGTGTTACTTACATATTCAAACATAAAACACAAACTCCCTATGTTCATTGTTCCTTTGCAAGTACAAAACAAAACAAATACCAATGACATACAAATGAAATAGTGAAATGAATATATTTAAATGAATAGCATTAATTTAATATGACAGATGACATTTTTTAAGATTAAATTGTCCTGCACTCATATGAGTTGTACTGTCTGCGGTGGTGCACTTTCTTCAAAGTCTGTCTTGCTTCTTTCCTCACTGTTCTCTCTTCTAAATATTGTATATTTTGGTTCATACAGTTCTCCACTGATTCATTTTCTGGGTACATATGTGTTCTCTACCTATTTACTTACATTAATTTATTCTCTCAAATCGCATGACAACATTTGGTTAAAATGTGGTGATCAGATGATCTAAATATTTCTATATGAATTCTTTTTTTTTTTTGAGACAGAGTCTGGCTCTGTTGCCCAGGCTGGAGTGCAGTGGCGCCATCTCGGCTCACTGCAAGCTCTGCCTCCCAGGTTTATGCCATTCTCCTGCCTCAGCCTCCCGAGTAGCTGGGACTACAGGTGCCCACCACCACACCTGGCTAATTTTTTATAT
This sequence comes from Chlorocebus sabaeus, assembly GCF_047675955.1. Lineage (NCBI taxonomy): Eukaryota > Metazoa > Chordata > Mammalia > Primates > Cercopithecidae > Chlorocebus > Chlorocebus sabaeus. The sequence continues at coordinate 33,124,264 of NC_132917.1, forward strand.
TTTTAGTAGAGACAGGGTTTCACCATGTTAGCCAGGATGGTCTTGATCTCCTGACCTTGTGATCTACCTGCCTCGCCTCCCAAAGTGCTGGGATTACAGGCATGAGCGACCGCACCCAGCCTATAATCTCATTTCTCAAACCAAACCCCTGATTTTGATGTTGAGACTCAGTTCTTCTTCTTCCTTTTTTGCGTACCTGACACATTGTCATGTATTGGGTTTTTTAAACAGGCCATTCATCATACAAACAAAAAGTAGAATGGTGGTTGTCAGCAGCTACAGGGAGGGAAAAAAGAGGAATTGTTGTTTTCAAGGATATTGAGTTTCAGTTTTACAAGATGGAAAAAAAAAAGTCCCGGAGATCTGCTTCACAACAATGTGAATATATTTAACACTACTGAACTGTACACTTAGAAATGATTAAAATAGTACATTTTATGTTAGGTATATTTTACCACAATTTTTAAAATGCAAAATAAAAATTTTAATGCACTCGGGAAGAGAAATGGTCTCTCCATTCAGACCTTTTCTAGGAAATTCAAAATAAATTTGCTACTATTAGGAATAATTAGAACAGACTTTAAAGAAAGTTTACACCATAGCATGTATTCCAATATGGAACCTTGATGTTGGCTATAGCTATAGTCAGAATTCACTTAATACTTGCATAACCTGTTCTTTTAGGTACTCTGTTGTATTAGTTTAAAAGGTGTGTTTTGACCTCTGGGTCACCCCAATGACACCTTATAATTGGCTCTCAAACTTCAATGTACAATAAGAATCACAGGTTTATTATAAATGCATATTCCAAGGCTTACCCTAGACCTACTAAACTAGCAGTCTTCTGGGGCCAAGGCTCAGAAATCTGCACGTTCAATAACCTCTCTACATTACTCTTTTTTTTTTTTTTTCTTGAGAAGAGTCTCGCTCTGTCACCTAGGCTGGAGTACAGTGGCGCGATCTTGGCTCCCTGCAACCTCCACATCCTGGGTTCCAGTGATTCTTCTGCCTCAGCCTCCTGAGTAGCTGGGATTACAGGTACGCACCACCACGCCCAGCTAATTTTTTGTATTTTAGTAGAGACAGGGTATCACCGTGTTGGCCAGGATGGTCTTGATCTCCTGACCTCGTGATCCACCCGCCTCAGCCTCCCAAAGTGCTGGGATTACAGGCGTGAGCCACCGTGCCAGGCCCTCTCTACATTACTCTTATACAGACTGTCATCGGACCATGAATTGAGAAATTCTGCTTTAGAAAGTATGCTTCTTTTAGAGGAAAAGTCCAAATGTTTAATTTTATTTCTTCTCTTATGGCTCAAGCTCAGAGCTTTGTACTTAGTAGGGACTTACATGGGGTTGAAAAAATACAGTTTATAAAAAAGAATTTTGCTGGCCTCATTGTCCAAATAAAATACAATTTGTAGCATGTGGTTTCTTTCAGAATTAATTGCACATTAATACTTGATATTTGAGCAAGCTGTATATTAAGGAGCTATAACATGATACTTGTTCCAAGAATGTGACTTTAGTGCTTAGTCTTTTAAATCTAGACTCTTAGATGCGCTGATCTCATATAGCTCTAAAAAGTCATTTCCTTCTTAAACTTTTCATCCTCTTCAGCCCCTAAATGGAAATTAAGCATTCCTAGTTTCAACCTGATTTACAGCTTTTAATCTGTGTTCTTAATGAGGTATTAGAGAACATTTATAATGTCATTGTGTAGTCTGTTCACAGAAGAGTAACTGTGAATATATGTTTAAAATTCCATATACTTTAGAACTTAATGTTTTGCCTGAAGAAAACATTCACTGATCTAGTGAGCAAGCAATTTGGATTTGCCTTGTGTAGATTAAATTCATAATTTTATTTTTAATGGAGTCATTTATGTTTATGACATCACAAGGAAGTATAATGACAGTCTATCAGTTTCTACTTAGAAATAATAAGATAATTTGTTCTTCATGTTCTGGAAGATACTTGCCTGTCAGATGGGTAGCTAAAAAGATGATTTTGAAAGCCTTTTCTAACCCTTAGGGTGTGAGTTTACACCGCCAAAGTAACTTCTTGATGTACTCAATATTACTTGGATGTGAAATGTAGTTTGCTCCCCACAGAGAACATAATTTTTAGTCCCAAATTTGCCTGTAAAAGGTGAAGTTTTTAATGGTTTTGTCTTGAGTATTTTTTATATGACATCATGCTTTAGAAATATAAACAGTTAAATGGAAAATCAAAAACTGGATCAGAGGATAGCACCCTAATAGATTTGACTTCTAACTTCTCTAGAGGACTGATCTATTAAATGTTTTCTTTCTCCCCAGTATTGTTCTATAAAGACGTCAACGGTGACACACTGGTTATCAAAGCACTTTGTATGAATACAGCCAGGATTTGTGGCATTCCAAAATGTCTTGAGAGGCTTAGAAAGGAAGGTCTGAAGTCACAGAAGCTTAGCACTGAAAAGACCTCAAAGATACAGCATGAGGACATTTAGGTCCCTGAGTTGCTCAAGTGTGCATAACAGTAGAGAGATGCCCTGATCTTTCTCAAGGAAGTGCACTTCCCAGTGGTTTGAAAGAGGAAAAATTAAGTTGTTTTGTCTATTTTACCTTTGGGTAGCACTGTCCCTAACTATCCTTTAGTAACCACCTGGTGTATGATGTCTACTTTCTTTTTCGTTTGTTTTGAGATGGAGTCTCATTCTGTCGCCCACACTGGAGTGCAGTGGCGTGATCTCGGCTCACTGCAAGCTCTGCCTCCTGGGTTCACACCATCCTCCTGCCTCAGCCTCCTGATTAGCTGGGACTACAGGTGCCCGCCACCATGCCCAGTGAATTTTTGTATTTTTAGTAGAGACAGGGTTTCACCGTGTTAGCCAGGATGGTCTGTATGATGTCTACTTTCTTCTTCTTTCTAGGTCAGTCATCCATTGTGTCAGACAGACAACAGGGGGACCTCATGATCCCACTCTTGGTAGTCACAGCCTTGATCCCTTACCCAATCATGGGAAGGACCTGTGACTTGCTTCTAGCCAACTGAATGCAGCAAAGGTGACTTGCATGTCCAGGATCACATGTACATGATTACCTTACATAAGACTGCAAATCACCTTGACAGGAGCTCCTCTCCTATAGCTGGCTTAGCCAGACATGGATTAGCTGGGTCACTGCCTCATGGTCTTAAAAGGCTGCAAGAAGGTATTAGCTGGAACTTTGGTCATCTGAGGCTTGACTGGGGAATGATCTGCTTCCAAGCTCATGCGGTTATTGGCAACATTCAGTTCCTTGCAGGCTGTCAAACTAAAGGGCTTCAGTTTCTTGGTGGCTGTTGGAGGGAAGCTACCCTCAGTTCCTTACCATGTGGTCGTCTTCGTAGGCAGCTGGCTTCTTCAGTGGCAGCAAGGAAGAGAGATTTTCTTAGTCACTCTGAATACTCAGTTATTTTTAACTTGCTTCATCTAACCAGTGTGAATTTGCACCCTACAATTTGTTAGAATTATAAAGCTGATGACTGTGTTCACCTTGCCCATCTTAAATATAAACTCAATTGCATAATTATGTGTGTCGGGGGGAGTATGGAGTATATTGACCCCATTGTGAATTCAAACTTATCTATTGTATAAGCAAGGAACCTGTATAGACTATTAATTCAGTAACCAACCTACTGCTTGGTTTTTTTGTTTGTCTGTTTTTCTTGTTTTTTTTTGTTTTTTTTTGAGATGGAGCCTCATTCTGTCGCTCAGGCTGGAGTACAGTGGTGCTATCACGGCTCACTGCAAGCTCTGTCTCCCGGTTTCATGCCATTCTCCTGCCTCAGCCTGCCGAGTAGCTGGGACTATAGACGCCCACCACCACGCCCAGCTAATTTTTTTGTAGTTTTAGTAGAGATGGGGTTTCACCATGTTAACCAGGATGGTCTCGATCTCCTGACCTTGTGATCCGCCCGCCTCGGCCTCCCAAAGTGCTGGCATTACAGGCATGAGCCATCGCGCCCGGCCCTGCTTGGCTTTTTACTCAACTACAGTGACTGCCAAAACGATAAAGTTTAATTGTTGTTGGATAAATCAGTTCCATTGCTCTGCTCTCTCCCCTCCTTCCTTCCCTCCTTCCTTCCAAATACTGCACACAATCAGCTAATAGTTAGGTGTGCATGCTCTCGGCGCCCATGACAGTCCCTTTTGCCTTCAGATGGGTGCCGTGAGCTGTCTCTACCATGGTCTGTTTTGTTTCCTGTGTATTTTACTCCCAGTGATGGTTTTGCTGCTTCTTTTCCTCCAAAGCTTCACAAACAACCTTAGAGTTGAGTCCAAAGGCATTTCCCAAAGGAACATACAACTAGCAGAAACAGCAAAATGAGAGTCCGTGTTTCAGAATTAGTAGGAAAACTTTTACCATAATACCAATTAGAATTTCCTTTAGTTATTATAACATCAGATTTTAGCTTCAACAAAACTGAACGAGCTCTAGACTTTATTATCAGGGAGTCTCAAGTTGTCTTTTTTGTTATTGTTACACAAAAAACTCGTGCTGTTTTATTTTAGGTGCATGGCAGAGTGACAGAATACCAATAGAAACCAAAGCCTAGTGCAGGGAAGGCAGTCTGGTTTAGATTTTCCAACTGAACTTTACCAAGGCTGGGCTTCTCTTGGGAGATATTGCACACTGTTTCATTTGTGCCAAGATTTTTGTAATTTGCAAGGTAACTTTAACATTATGTTTACTGAGAATCAGTCTAAATAAACTACTGATGAACACAAATCAACTTAAATTAATGGAAAAACTTTATTTCTATCCCACTAAGTCTTCTAGCTCTTTCAAAGAGTCAGTGACTCTTATATTGTATTTTTAAGATGTAGAAGTCCTTCCTAACTTTCAACCACCTTTTCAGTATTCTTGCTGTGATTTAGAGAGCCATCCTTAACCTGTGTTCTTTTGAGTGGTAATTCTAGCAGTTTTGACTTATTTTCATTAGTATGATGCAACAATTCAAGTCAAAGGAACACCGTCCATAGCCCACAATTTGGTCATTATCTAAAGCTTCTGTACTTTGGGGACGAAGATAAGCTACTATCAAAAATACATATGGGACATACAGGCTCAGATGCATAAGTACATTCATCTTAGTTAAGCAATAATATGCAGACTCTTTTTTTGCATTTTCTTGGAGGACTTTTGCTTAGGTTTTCTCTATATTGTATATATTGAAAACTTTTTAGGTGACTTCAGTTTTAAAAACCATATTTTCCTCCACTGACAGAACCAAAATAATTGAAGAATGTCATACATTATCTTTCCTAACAAGGCCTTTGATTTTTTCCCACTATGCCTTTTGGGAGAGTCTGTCATTAATTTTAGATTAAGAATACAGAGCCTTGTTGTTCCTGTAGACATTTGAATGATTCATTTCTAGAGATGGGCAATACGGGGAGTTCGGTGACGTTGTTCTTTTTGACAAGTAAAATACTTCCCCACAAAAAAATAGAAGGAATGTTTCCAGAGGACAATGAAAGAAGCCTGGTAAATGTACTTGGAGTTTCTTAGAAGCATTCATTCTTCTCACATGGGAGCATGGTTTGCTCCCAAAAACATATTACCCCATTGCCAGCCATTTTCTTGCCAAAGTCAACTCATGTACTTTCTAGCTCTTTCAATACACTGCAGCTGTTATATCCTGACCACCATGGACTTCCTTCTTCCTTTCTGCTATTACAAGGAAGTCATTCACCTCTCTTTTTCTTTTTTTTTCTCTCTCTCCCTCTTTTTTTTCCTCTCTCCCTGCTGTTCTGTCTCTCTCTTTCTCTCTGAAGAAACCTTTTCCTCCCAATCTGTACTTAGGGTGTGGACACCCTTACTTTTTCCTTATCAGCTCTGGCTTGAGCTCATTGTTCAACCTATTGCTTCTATTATATGGAGGCCTAATATGAAACCCAAGTATGGACAAGAAATGACTGGGTTTCAAAACAATAATCAAATTGCTAAACAAAAGTAGGGGCTGGGGGCCAGGCGCAGTGGCTCACGCCTATAATCCTAGCACTTGGGGAGGCCGAGGCGGGTGGATCACCTGAGGTCAGGAGTTCAGGACCAGCCTGGCCAACATAGTGAAATTCCATATCTACTAAAAATACAAAAATTAGCCAGGCATGGTGGCACATGCCTGTAATCCCAGCTACTTGGGAGGCTGAGGCAGGAGAATCGCTTGAATCTGGGAGGCAGAGGTTGCAGTGACCCAATGTCACGCCACTGCACTCCAGCCTGGGCAACAGAGTAAGACTCTGTCTCAAAAAGAAAAGTGGGGGGGTGGGCTGGGACATTTTATTTCCATTAGAAGCTTCATTTATTCACTGTTTACTTTAGTTTTGTCTTATTTCAGACAACTTATAATTTTCAGATACATGTGTTGGTAAAATTTGCTTTGGATTTATCTATATGTGTGATGACTATTCACGGTGTGTGAGTGCTATTGTCTCTCTCTTAAATACCATCCTTTTGTTCTTTCCACTGCTTTTGCCTCACGTTAGGTAGCTTCTCTAAGTAATTGGGAAATTAGTGTGTCTTCTTAACATTAGATCTGAAAACTCTTCTAGTCATCTAGATGGAGGTCGCCAGCATAAAAAGCACATACATTATTTTCTGATTCTTACATTAAAAAAATCTACTGTCTTAAATTCCTTTTCGAAGGGATATTAATAAACATGCACACACAAAGTAATTAGGTAGACCTGTGTTTCTCCTATTTAGTAAGCATCAGAATCACCTGAAGTTAATCACCTGAACCCCAGCCCCAGAGATTCTGATCCAGGGTTACTGAAGCTACTGGTTCTTGGACCACTCTTTTTTGTCTTTTTTTTTTTTTTTCTTTTTTTTGAGACGGAGTCTCGCTCTGTTGCCAGACTAGAGCGCAGTGGCACAATCTCGGACTACTGCTACCTCCGCCTCCCGGGTTCACGCCATTCTCCTGCCTCAGCCTCCCAAGTAGCTGGGATTGCAGGTGCACGCCACCACACCCAGCTAATTTTTGTATTTTTAGTAGAGTTGGGGTTTCACCAGGTTGGCCATGATGGTCTCGATCTCTTGACCTCGTGATCTGCCCACCTCAGTCTCCCAAAATGCTGGGATTATAGGCGTGAGCCACCGCGCCAGGCCGGTCCTTGGACCACTCTTTAAGTAGCCCCTCCTATGGAGAAATTCCTTGTGCTTCTTCTCAAAGTGTTACCCATGTAAAGAGCAGCTAAAACAAACACTGGGTGGCTAAAGCAAACACTTACTGTTGACAGACAGTAAGTGTAGAATGACAGAGTAAGGGAGGGAGGTGACAGATAAATAGATGACTGTTAGATAACAAATCAATACATAGACATCGAATAGAATTATATGAAGGACCTTAAGTAATAACAGCTTTAAAAATTGTCTTTAAAATTAATGTTTTTAAAGCATGGCATGCACAGTACAGTATTTGAAAGAGCAAAAAATATGTATGTCACAAATTAAAGTGTCCCTTCATTCCAGAGTGACACTCCCACTTTGAAGAATCAACCATATTTAAGCATCTATAGGATATGACAACTTATAGTAAAACTGAGACTATAGGAACTTAAAGAAAATGTTGAGTATGGTGCACAGACCAAAGCTGAATTATTTGAGGCCAAATTTTCTTTAGTTTGTTTGTTGGTACTCATTTGAAAGAAACACACACGCACTCATATACCTAAGGCTGTTTTCTGAAATCCAATACATTTCCTGCCTTCTTCTTTCCTCAGTAGTCTTACGACCAGCCTATTTATAGCCCAGGAAAGGAAAAAGCTCCACTGGAGGCAGGAAAACTAAGTTCGGAAAGAATAGGAGGAAGTCTGCCTGCCATTTAGCCAAACAACCTTTAATTCATTGAGCTCAAAGCTGAGCAGCTTCAATGTTGTTGTTAGGCGTAAACAGCTTGCAAATTTCAATTTTTTTTTCCCTCCCCACTTTTGAACTGGATTTGGGCAATGGAGGTGATGACAGCATTTTAGAAGAAAGAACAGGAATTCTAGGTGTTTAGGCACGTTGAAGAGAAACTTGCTAGAGGTGATGAAGCAGAAAGAAAAAGACGATTCACTATAGGGATGAACATTATTGCAGTTCTGCAAATTAAGGTAAGTGTCATTTAAAAATCTGTCTGTTGTTGCGTCTTAATGCACTTCATGAACTATGGATATTAGCCACAGACAATGGATATGATCTGAGGTCCGATCTTTGTGTAACTTTTCAATATGCTTTGCTTATATCTCTGAAGAAATGTAGAAATCAGCCTCGGTTATGACATCTTCAGTTTTTTACAATAAATATTTTAAAACGTTGTTTCTTGACAATGTCTCTATGAACTGTCTTCAGTTTCATTATTATCAGGGGTTTAGATAGTATAAATAATTTCATTGATGATCACCTTTAAAAATATATTTTTGACATTTGTCTGCTTGTCTGCCCTTTTCAAATTGCTGATTAATAATCCCCTTACAATTTCTTTGATCAATAATAGTTTAGAATACCTTTAATAAATAGGCCTTCAAACAGAAATGGACAATTGTATAAAAGTTACATATAAAATTTAAATTTTTCATAAAATTAAGCGAAGATAAAAAAATTTTAATACAGGTTTTTTCTCTTGAACATTGATTTTTCAGACAATGGAGAATCTTCTAGAACCACAAAAAACAGCACTGAATAGTTTCCAGTGATAGAAAGTGTTCATAGTAGTTATGTAGATATAAATTATTATTTCCAAACATTCGTTCATTCTGTTTTGAGTGCCTTGAAAAATGTCACTGGGTTTGGAAATGGTAAGGTCGAAAGGAAATGGATTAAATCCAGGAACAGTTGATGCTGCCCACAAAAACTTGGAAAGCTTCTAGGGACATTCCAAATTCTTTTAACATTCTTTGCCATTAAACAAGCATATTTGTTTAAATGATGCACCATATTTGCATCCGCTGCTGATAATAACCACATTTGTGTCTTGGAGTAACTTGATTAATGTTACCACAATGACTTAACAAAGGAATACGGTTCTGGTGGCTTATTGAAAAGGAAGAACAGAAGGAAATGTGTGGCTGTTGTTTCACCCTATCCCTGTTTGAGATTGGGATGTTTAGAATTTGTCCCAAGAAGATAGCAAAGCTGGAAGCCAGAAAAGCAGAGCCAGCCAGAACCGGCACAGGAGGCCAGGACTCGGCTCTGGCTCAGTGTGGATCCTACTGGCCGTCTTCTTTCCTGGGAGAATTTAAGGGTTATTTTTTACTGATTAGAAAATTATAATTCCATGGAAACTGTTAGAAAGTATAATATGTTTGAATAGAAAGAGCATGATTTCTTAGTTGAACTTAAGTGGTAAAAAAAAAAAAAAAACAGAGGGAAATGAAATTAATCTGAATAAATGTGATAGATCTGAAGAAACAAATAAACCCTCAGCATTTACTTTCAGGACATTCCAGTGCTGCAGAGTCAGTTCTGAGTCCACTTTAGATCTTCCACAGAGTGGAATCTAAGGTGACTTAATTAATTGCCACTCCACATGGCTCTCGTGACAGCAATGTTGCTTACAGCAATTCTCATTTCTGATCAGGTTGAACTTACTTCCCTTAGAGTTTCAAAACAATGTTCACATTTGACACCTTCACATGTTTACATTATGAGAATGAAATTGTTTTAACTGTATGTAAGGTTTAAGAAAGATAAAATTATGAGTTAGATGTATTATTCCAAGAATATATTTTTTCACTTGTAAAAGGCTCATTGCTGTTCATTGGTTTCCAGATGGCCATAGATTTATAAATGTATTCATCGGCCGGGTGTGGTGGCTCATGCCTGTAATCCCAGCACTTTGGGAGACCAGGGCGGGTGGATCACCTGAGGTCGGGAGTTTGAGATCAGCCTGGCTAACATGGTGAAACCCCGTCTCTACTAAATGTACAAAATTAGCTGGGCATGGTGGCACATGCCTATAATCCCTGCTACTCGGGAGGCTGAGGCAGAAGAATCACTTGAACCCGGGAGGTGGAGGTTGCTGTGAGCCGGGATAGCTCCACTGCACTCTAGCCTGGGCAATGGAGTGAGACCTCATCTCCAAATAAACAACAACAACAAAAAGTATTCATGAAATGCCAGGTATTTAAAATATAGTTCTTGGAAACTGCTTAATAGTTCTACAGATTGTTGTGATGTATCTAGAAGCTGCTGAGAACATTTTAAGTTAGAGTAAGCTAATTTTGAAAAAAATTATCACTTTTTTAAGCTTTTTTATTAATTACATAGAAATGTATTGCCTTATTTCCAGAAAAACTCCTACAATCACTATGTGTTTACAGTTTACATAGTAGAGCCAACCCTGGCCTTCACATTTTTTTTTTTTTTTTTTTTTTGAGACGGAGTCTTGCTCTGTAGCCCGGGCTGGAGTGCAGTGGCCGGATCTCAGCTCACTGCAAGCTCCGCCTCCCGGGTTTACGCCATTCTCCTGCCTCAGCCTCCCGAGTAGCTGGGACTACAGGCGCCTGCCACCTCACCCGGCTAGTTTTTTGTATTTTTAGTAGAGACGGGGTTTCACCGTGTTAGCCAGGATGGTCTCGATCTCCTGACCTCGTGATCCGCCCGTCTCGGCCTCCCTAAGTGCTGGGATTACAGGCTTGAGCCACCGCGCCCAGCCTGGCCTTCACATTTAAATACAAGTAAAATTGGGTTACTGAAGGAAGAGACCATGTGAAGCAGCAAGAAATTTAGATGTCACCAAATACGATGTGGAACTTGCGGGATGTGTTGAAGAGGGATGTGGGAGAAGCATGCTAAAGTCTCCTTCTCCTTCAGATGGGAAACTACACCCACCTGCCATCTGGCTTGATGCTGGATGGGGTAGAAGGGTATTGCATGTTGATTCTTGTGTATTTACAGGCACCTTAAATTCAGACAGTTGGCTTTTGGAGACCTTTGTCCTACTGTCTCATCCTGTATTACAGGTCTACAAGCAGCACCACACCTGTTTATTAAGTTTTCTAACTTATAATATAATCTCTATCCTTGATAAACTCAATGTTAAGTTGGAAAAAGGGAAGTATACAGGACACAAGGCATCCTATATGTGGAGCCAAATTAATGATGTAGATAATGAGTGCCACCTAAGGAAGACCTGATCCAGACAGGCTTCATGGAGGCCTGAGGCTGAGCTGGATCTTGGTGAGCAGGAGGAGATCTGATGGATAGAGGGAGATGAGGGCATCTAAGATAAGAATGGAGCTGTGAGCGTGAGCAGAGACAGGAATGGCCTTCCTGCGCCCAAGGAATAGGGCTGCCAGATGAAATACAGGATGCCCAGTTCAATGTGAATTTCAGATAAACAACAAACACTTTTTTAGTCTAAGTGTGCCCTACTGCATGACTGTGTATGAGACCTAGTGCATCGGACCTACTTATACGAAAGTATTATTTGTTGTTTATTGGAAATTCACACTTAGCTGGGGGCCCTGTATTCTGATTTCCCAAATCTGGCAACTCTTCAAGGGAACTGAGAATAAGCCAGCTTGACAGCAGCAGAGGGAATGAGCCTATGGAGCAGGAAAGAAGTGCCTGGAGGAGGCTAGGTTCAGAAGGTGGTGGGACTTTAATGGTGAACTAAGGAGTGGAATTTAAAGACACCTGGGGCCAATGAGAAGTTCTGAAAAGGGAAGTGGCATGCATAAAATCTGCCGGTTGGAGGCAGAACTTGCTGGGGAAGAGATCAGGGCACTGAGGTCTGGGTTCTGATGAAAACAGAGAGAGAGAAGCCCACTGGAGACAAATCTGAGAACAAATTTATGTGTTTTGTAAACTAATTGGGTATGGTTATAGGAGGAGAGAATGTGTTCAAGAGGATGTTATGTTTTATGGCTCCATTCAAAGAAATGGTCAAAGAGACAGCAGCAGGTCAGGGAGTTAGTGAGAGGGATGAGGATTTTGGTTTCAGACATAGGAAATTTGAGGGAATGATGGAATAGTCAGATAGAAATAGTAAGCGAACAGCTGAGAATGGAAAACAGCTTAGGAGGGAGGTAAGAACTGGAAATAAAAATGGCCAACATTTATTGAACACTTACTCTATGTCAAGCCTTTTATCTCCATTATCTCCTTTTGCCTCTGCAGTCATGTATCGGCAGGTTCCATTGCCAGCCACATTTTGTAGTTGAGAAAAGTGAGGTCAGAGAGATTAAGTAACGTGTCCATGATCACATCATTAATGAGAGGCAGATGGAAAATGGAACCACCGTGTGTAGGAGCCAAAGCCCTCACAACTGGGACTCATATACAGAATGTTGAGCCTCTGGCTCTAGATTCACTTTCTCCATCTGCAAAGAGCTAAGGGTGCCAATTGCTCACGCTAGAACCCAGTTTTTAGCCAGATTCCAGGTCTTCTATTGTTCCGAACTTTGGTGGCCCTCATAGAATTCTCCATCTTTTGGTTTCTGTCTCTGAGAAAATGGAAATCGTTTATACCCAGAGGTTCTCCTTATTTATTAATCTCCTGAATTGTTTTTCCCCTTAGTGGGTCATTTTAAATTTTCCCTTGGTTATCTGGTGAAATAAAGATTATGATGAAGAATCTATAATCTCATATAGTTACCTCTTTGTGTGACATGGATGGCTAAAACATACTTATTTTACAAAAATCCCTAATACAATTTTATTAAATTTCATCTTGAGGTTGGACAGTAGATCTCCAAACCCTCCAAACCTGTGGGGTTTTTTTTTTTTATTATTTTTTCCTTTCCTTCAAGACAGGGTCCCCCTCTGTCACCCAGGCTGGAGTGCAGTGGCACAACCTCAGCTTGCTGCAGCCTCCACCTCCAGGGCTCGAGTGATCCTTGTGCCTCAGCCTCCCAAATAGCTGGGACTGTAGGAACACGCCATTGCACCCACTAATTTTTGTATTTTTTAGTAGAAACAGGGTTTCACCATGTTAGCAAGTTGGTCTTGAACTCCTGACCTCAAGTGATTCGCCTGCCTCAGCCTCCCGAAGTGCTGAGATTACAGGTGTGAACCAGGGCACCCAACCTCCAAACTTGTTCTTTAGTGTCTGCTATTTTGTATCCTTTGACCTATGTGTCCCTATTTCCCTTTCTCCCCTCCTCCCACCCTTAGGGACCACTGTTTCATTATGTATCTCTGTGTTTTAGGGTTTAAAAAATATTCCACGTATAAATGAGATCGTGCAATTTTTAGAAAAAGGTTATGCTGAAGAGAAAACAAGACCAAGGGTGTCAACCTCCTCTCCTTGTCCCTGGCTGCCCTCTAGTGGCAATACCAGATAACAACGTTTAGCCCAGAGACCGCAGAGGCAGGCACTAGAAGCAAGCTCCTCAGGAATCCCTAAATAGCATAATCAAGAGTTCGCAGAATCATCTTTGGGCTCTTACATGGGCTGGAGGCTAGTTGTGCTAGAAATTCTGGAAGAAGACCTCGTGGAATTACATACACCCTTACAGCTTGTTGGCCTGAAAGGCATTTTGAATAGACCAGTTTTAGATTTATCTTAAACTTTCTAATCTTTAAAAGTATTTCACCTGTTTACCATTTTAGGCAGGCACATATATTATGTTTGGCTACTAAACTTTCAATGCACATACGTGCCTTTTTATTAAGATTTCCTAGACCTTTGATTCTAAATATTTACTTTAAAATACATAATATGTTAGTAAAAAGCAAAAAGTCTATCTTTTAGGGATCTATTCTTAAAAACATCATAAATTCAGACAATAATGAATGTAAAAGACTCTATTGATAACAGATACATTTTGTAACTAACCTAAATATAAAGGGAATTATTAAATGACATTCCACAATATGAAATTTTATACAGCCATTAAATTACATTATAATATTTAATGACATTGGAAACTGCTCATAGTAAATGTTAAGTGAACATTTACACTTACATTCAGTGAATATAAGAAGTCTACAAAATTATATATATAGTGTGATCCCATTTGCTTAAAAAATATATATGTACATATAGAAAAAGAGGTAAGAGCTAAAAAGTCATACACCAACTGTTAACAATAGAAATTTCTTAGCCTGGCCAATATGGTGAAACCCCATCTCTACTAAAACTACAAAAATTAGCCAGGCGTGGTGGCATATGCCTGTAGTCCCAGCTACTCAGGAGGCTGAGGCAGGAGAATCGCTTGAACCCAGGAGGCGGAGGTTACAGTGAGCCAAGATCGCGCCACTGCACTCCAGCCTGGGTGACAGAGCGAGACTATGCCTCAGAAAAAAAAAAAAAGAAATTTCTGGTTGGTGGGGTAATAGCGATTTTTGATTTTCTACTTTGTCTCCAGGATAAATAAGCATGTACTACTTTTATAATCAGGAACAAAACCCAGTATGTTTTCCAAATGTACAGAGCTAAGTCTGTTCTGATTTCTTGCTGTCATGGCTGACAATATGTCTGTGCTAATGCAGTGCCATTGATGGCCTCTCCTCCAACTAAAGGGCTATATCCTGTTTGTGACAGCGTAATCCATTGTATTGGAAAAGATTATGATGCACTGGCCTGTTCTATGACTTCACTGCATTCATCAGCAACAGGAAACAAAGACATGCACTTTTTTCATAATTGTTTTAGTAATAATTGACAATTGGAGGAAATGAATGGCAGAAAACAATTACGAGCAGACAAGATGGTCAGCAAATCAAACTGGGAAATGCAGGGGAGCCCGTCTCAGCTTTATTCATGCAGCAATTTCAGAACATTACAAAGATACTATTGTTTTGTTCCCAGTCTACTCCTGAAATCACTACTTTTTTTTTTCTTTTTTATCAGCAGTTACACAATTCTTTGCTGGCAGCAATGACTTCCAATGTGTTTTTAATTCAGTAATCCGGTAATCCCACAACAGGGGTTTGGTGCTGAACTTTTCATGTTTATTAATATTCAGGGTCAGTGTGAACGCCTCCCTGTGCGCATCGCCAGTGAAATGCACAGCGATATTGCTGTGACTTCTCTTGCCTTGGAATAACTGCCTGTTGCCCAGACATAGAATCTTAAAAGTGTTACTTTCCATTACATTTATAAATAGAAAATTCATGTTTCTGTTTTTTAAATTGTCCCTGGTCTTCATTTTAATAGCAATGGGCAGGAGAATAAAACAACAAAAACTCAAAACAAGTGAATGGATGATTCAATATCTAGTTTCCATGCCATGAAATGGGCACAAATAACAATCCCTTAGATGATAATGAGGGATGTGTTATCACTTAGGAAACAGTTAAGTAAGGTGGTAACATTTATTTCTTTCTCTTAGTGGCCTGTGTTCGTAGCGGTCTTGTTGGGTATTACTGAAATTCTTTGGATGGGGAAACTAAATGTGCCTGGGCTGTTACATCACTCCAAGTCATACTCTCCTCTGGTGAGCCTGATGTGGAGAAGCAGCAGCTCTGACTTCCAGTTTTAAAGACTACTTACTGATATTACTATTGATTATGGAACACCCTACAGCACTGTCCGGTAGAAATACACACCTGTAATCCCAACAATTTGAGTGGCAGAGGCTGGAAGATCACTTGAACCCAGGTAACCACCCTGGCAACATAGTGAGATCCTGTCTCTAAAAAAAAAAAAAAAAAATAGCTGGGCATGGTGGTACATGCTGCTAGTCCTAGATATTCAGGAGGCTGAGTTGACAAGATTGTTTGAGCACAGTTGTTCAAGTCCACAGTGAGTTATGATCACACCCCGCACTCCAGCCAGGGCAACAAAGTGAGACCCTGTCTCAAAAAAATTTAAAAAATAAAGTAAAATAAAAAATAAAATAGGAATAGAATGTGAGCCACTAATGTGACCTACATAGTTCATTTTACATTTTCTAGTGACTGTGTTTAAAAAATAAAAAGAAACAGATAAAATGAATTTTAATATCATAGTTTAAGGAGTGGGGCATAGTGCCTCACACCTGTAATCCCAGTGCTTTGGGAGGCAAAGGTGGGAGGATTGCTTGAGGTCAGGATTTCAAGAACAGCCTAGGCAGCATGGCAAGACCCTGTCTCTACAAAAAAAAATGTAAACATTAGCTGGGAATGGTGGTAGTCCCATGGTCTACCAGTCCATGGAGTAACTGTAGTCCTAGTTACTCAGGGGGCTGAGGTGAGAGGATTGCTTGAGCCCAGAAGTGCGAGGATACAGTGAACTATGATTGCACCACTGCACTCTAGCATGGGCAACAGAGCAAGACCCTTTCTAAAATAATAATAATATAGTTCATTTAACCAAATATATCCAAGATAACATTTCAACGTGCACCCAATATAAAAAACCACTAATAAAACATTTTCTATTCCCTTTTTTTAATAAGTCTTTGAAAGCCAGTGTGTACTTTATGCTTACTGCATGTCTCAGCTCAGACTAGCCTCATTTCAAGTGCTCGATAGCTTCAGGTGCCTAGTGGCTACTGTATAAGACAGTGCAAGTCGAAACAGAAGAGCTACAGTGCCGCCTACAGCTACATAAATAATGTGAAATTTAGACTATGAGATATTGCTACCTTTTCTGTACTCACAGTCATCTCTATTCCGAAACATTGAGCTGAACATTCTGTATCAAGTAAAATTGAATAGTTGAATAGCAAGCCAAGGACTGGCAGTTTTGGAGACCTGGCTTATTAGAATGATTCAGCTCTTCGCTTGGGCTGGGTAACTGTGGATTCCTCAATTGAGAAATAGGGCAATAGAAGTTTTTAAAAAAATTTTCCAAATTTGAAATCTGGATGATGTGGTTGTAAAAGACTTTATCATAATATTTTCAAGTGAATTTAGGTATAGGAATAAATTCAATTACACCGCCTAAAATTGAGTTCCAAAAACCATTATAGACATTATGCTCCTAATAGTGCCTACAACTTAGTACAAAGAAATAAATCTTTAGCAAAGAAAACACACGCAAGTGCACATGCACACATGCACATACTTCCAACATTGTGACTACTTGCTGATGTCTTTTCTGCATTTTGCATTGTCTTATTTGAAGGATAGGAAGTATGCTATAATAATCTTCTATAACTACTGTGCCTTGGGGACTCTCATGCCAGTCAGCTGGGGTGATAAAGATAGCTTCTGTGTGCTAAATATGGAGATACAAAAATAGAACTGGTGGAAGTGGATAAAATCAGAAGATACTGTAGGTTCTTATGGCCCCACCAGTGGCAGAGACCTGGAAACACAGGTCTCTGAAATCCTGGCAATGAGTTGCAGCCAACTGGAACAATCATATTTTTGGTTCATATCTTATTCCATGAGGATTTGGTTATGAAACTAGAGTTTAACCAGTCAGAAAATTCTGAAATCAAAATAAAAGTTAAAGACATATATAAATAATGACCACTCATTGCCTGATTTACAAATTGGTAATGGTCCAAAAGTTGGTTTTTGATAATTTTCTTGGCCCTCTGAATTCACTTTACATTTTCCCCATAGAAACAAAGTTATAAATAGCGACAGCATACTGCACCTAAAATGCCACCTATCTACAATGAAATTATTACAATGTATTTATAATGTATTATATTATTTATTCTAAATATGTATGCATTTTAAATTATTCAGTGAAATCTATTAATGTATTATTTCTACATTAATATGTTATATCATATTAATATGCTAATAATTATATCACATTAATATATTAATAATATATTAATTAACCAAACAGAAAAAGTATATACTGGATCAACAAAATCACCTTATATTCAAAGCAGCCAACACTAGTAAAGAATCCAGGAAGTGCCAGGTGCTGTACTAGAGTCAGGGACAAGCATAAGAGATAAATCATATTTATCTTGTTTCTTAATGTTGGAGGAAAAGCAAATTTACAAAAGAAAAATGAGGAAATAGATGGAATTCTTTTTTTTTTTAAGGGGACTGCCTTATCTAAGTGACTCTTAGGTAGAGAGACCTTTTTTAGGCTTTTATGTCTAATTTTACAGTTAAACTTTGTACTTGCCTTTTCCTGAAGGACAAAGTATGTCTAACGCTGTTGTTAATGTGTAGCCATACCTTTTTTTGGTTCCCAAATAGGGTAATTTTTTGTTTGTTTGTTTGTCTGTTTTGTTTTTGAGACAATCTCGCTCTGTCGCCCAGGCTGGGGTGCAGTGGTGTGAGCTCCGCTCATTGCAAGCTCCGCCTCCCGGGTTCACGTTTGTCCTGCCTCAGCCTCCCGAGTAGCTGGGACTACAGGCACCCGCCACGGCGCCCAGCTAATTTTTTGTATTTTTAGTAGAGATGGGGTTTCACCGTGTTAGCCAGGATGGTCTCGATCTCCTGACCTTGCGATCCACCAGCCTCGGCCTCCTAAAGTGCTGGGATTACAGGCATGAGCCACCGCGCCCGGCCCAAGTAGGGTAATTTTTTGTGGAAATTTTTTGGTTCCCAAATAGGGTGAGATTTTTCTGAAGTAATACTTGGCTGAGAAGTAGAAGAGAGAAAGGTGAAGAGAATGGTTAGAATTAAATATTCAGACACATGAGAATTGTGCATGATTGTCCCATTCTCCTGGGAGAAAGGGTGGGGAAAACTAGAGGACTGAGCCTCAAGAAATGATCCTCAACAGCCTCTAGGATGGGGAAAAGGAAGGGAGGCAATGTGTGCAACTAGCCTTCACATACAAATTTCTGAGTCAGTTAAAGAAAAATCTTTTGGTGAGTGCCATTAACTGTTGGATCCTGCAGAGACTGCCATTTAAAAAAAATATCACGAGAAAATGAGGAAGACGTGGGCCAGGCGTGGTGGCTCATGCATGTAATCCCAGCACTGTGGGAGGCTGAGGCGGGCAGATCACAAGGTCAGGAGATTGAGACCATCCTGGCTAACAAGGTGAAACCCAGTCTCTACTAAAAATACAGAAAATTAGCCAGGCATTGGTGGCGGGCGCCTGTAGTCCCAGCTACTCGGGAGGCTGAGGCAGGAGAATGGTATGAACCCGGGAGGCAGAGCTTGCAGTAAGCCGAGATGGCGCCACTGCACTCCAGCCTGGGCAACAGAGCGAGAGACTACATCTCAAAAAAAAAAAAAAAAAAAAAAAAAAAAATGAGGAAGAAGTGAGTAAGTCAGGCATGAATGGGCCTGCAGGGAAGGTCAAGAAATCTGGGCTGAGTGGTCCCACAGGTTGATTTCACAAAACAGCAAGAGAATCAGGGACCTACAAGTGAGTTGAGATTATGTAGCGCGAGGAACAGGAGGCTGGGCCAGGGGGACAGACTGTTCTGGAACACTATCTTATTTCTTCTGCTGGAAACTAGGGCTGTTTCTCTGGTAATGGAGGCCCTCTGACAAAGACAAAGCATTGGGTTGTTGTGCCACATGCTACTCAAAGAGGTGCCCCAGCCTTGGAGTGTGCACAATTTTTTTTTTTTTTTTGAGAGAGAGTTTCGCTCAGTCACCCAGGCTGGAGTGCAGTGGCCCAATCTTGGCTCACTGCAACCTCCACCTCCTGAAATCAAGTCATTCTCCTGCCTCAGCCTCCTGAGCACCTGTGATTACAGACATGCGCCACCATGCCTGGCTAATTTTTTGTATTACTAGAGACGAGGTTTCACCATATTGGCCTTGAACTCCTGGTATCAAGTGATCCAACTGCCTTGGCCTCCCAAAGTGCTGGGATTATAGGTGTGAGCCACCGCACCCGGCCCACGTCTGTGTTTTCTATCTGAAACTGTCTCCCCACCTTCTGGTCAATGAATGCATCCTTCCTCAATGTCTTCTCTCCATTTCTTTTGTTTCTAGGATATTTTCTTTTAAAACATCCATATCTCTTCTTTGGCATGGAAACTACACCCAATCTACCTGAACCTGGGGCACCCCTCTGATGACCCATTTGGATTCTCTGATTTCACTGCCAGTATTCTCAGTGAGTATTCTATCACATACCACCTTTATTTTATCACTTCTCTTTCAGATTTTAAACACATAAAATCTGATGGCCTGTTTTCAACCCCACTGAATCTGTGATGTCAGAAACTTTGTAAATGGTGAAATGAAAAACCTTTTTCTTCTTCCTCCTTTGATGATGAAGCTGTCACCAGTCTTGAGTGAATTTGCTCTCTTCAAAAATGCTATAACATTTATATACTGTAATGCTATATAAATACTTTCTTATATATTTAATCCCATGTCTGGTGGTATTTCTTTAATATATTCAACTACTATTTGCCTTTGTGGTTAATTTTCCAAGAGTTTCTTCTCTCAACAACCTAATTATAAATTCCTTCATCTCTGGGCCTTATTTTGTGCTTTAAAAAAAATCCCTCCATGGTACACTAATGTTCATAGCAGCATTATTTATAATAGCTGAAAGGCAGACACAACCAGGCACAACCCACATGTCTATCAACAGATGAAGAGATAAACAAAATGTGGCATAGACATGCAATGGGAAATTATTCAGCCACAAAAAGGGATGAAGTTCTCATATGTGCTAAAATATGAACGTACCTTGAAAATGTCATGCTCAGTGAAATAATCCAGACACAAAAGAGCAAATATTATATGATTCCACTTATGTGAAATATTTGCAATATGCAGATTCGTAGAAACAGAAAGTAGGTTAGAGGTGACTGGGCGTTGGGGGAGAAGGGAGAATACAGAGTTATTTCTTTTTTCTTTTTTTTTGGGATGAAGTCTCACTCTGTCGCCCAGGCTGGAGTGCAGTGGCACGATGTCAGCTCACTGCAAGTTTCGCCTCCTGGGTTCACGCCATTCTGCCTCAGCCTCCTGAGTAGTTGGGACTGTAGGCACCCGCCACTATGCCCAGCTAATTTTTGTGTTTTCAGTAGAGACAGGATTTCACCTTGTTAGCCAGGATGGTCTCAATCTCCTGACCTCGTGATCCACCCGCCTCGACCTCCCAAAGTGCTGGGATTACAGGCGTGAGCCACCGCGCCCGGCCAAGAGTTATTTCTTAACAGTTGTAAAGTTTCTGTTTGGTGTGATAAAAGTTTTGCAAATAGTGGTGATGGTTGCATAACACTGTGAATGTAATTAATACTACTGAATAGTACACATAAAAATGGTCAAAATAGCAAATTTATGCCATATATATTTTATTACAATTTTAAAATTAACTATATAATATAACAAAACCCAGTGAATTGTATGGTATGTGAATTATGTTTCAATAAACCTATTTTAAAGAAATCCCTCCGGGAACCAGATATAATCTTACATATAATAAATGTTTAAGTAATATTTTGTATCATTTGTTGTAATGAGATTCATTAGGACACAAATTTATATGTGGTAGAGATTAGACATGTTTTTCAAATTATACATACCAGATAAGTGATTACTCTCTGTTTAGGGCTTTAGGTAGGTTTAGACAAAAGCCAAGTGCTGTGCAAGTGTGAATTGAGACCTTAAACCATGTCTTAATCATTTCTACCTCTCCTAGATTACCAGACATAAGATCAGGTGCATGACACATACCAATTTCCTAATCTTAAATTTGGTGAATGAATGAATGAAAGTATTAACAAAGCATACAGAGTTACTTTGCATACATATGCATACATGTTTTTTCTCAACCAACCTTTCATCATTACAACTGAGACATTATTTTTTCAGACATCTACTTTTAAGACATAATACATTATACTATGTAAAGAGTACAGGGTACTGTGCAGACATCTAGAAAAAAAACATGTTTGATGATATATGACAGAATATTTGATGACATTGGAATATTTAAGAATGTTTAGGCCAGGCACGGTGGCTCATGCCTGTAATCCCAGCACTTTGGGAGGCCAAGGGATCAGATCATGGGGTCAGGAGATTGAGACCATTCTGGCCAACATGGTGAAACCCCATCTCTATTAAAAACACAAAAATTAGCCGGATATAGTAGTGCATGCCTGTAGTCCCAGCTGCTGGGGAGGCTGGGTAGGAGAATGGCTTGCACCCAGGAGGCAAAGGTTGCAGTGAGCTGAGATTACACCACTGCACTCCAGCCTGGTATGATATATAGTAAATAGAAAATGCAAACTTTTGTATATTTGCCCATTATGCATTTTAGTAAAGATAAGAAAGATATTTTATTACTTATTTCTGTGTAACAAATCATTCCAAAACTAAGTGCCTTTAAACAACCGTAATCATTTATTACCTCGCATGATTTCTATGGACCAGGAATTCAGGAGAAGGTCAGATTAAGGAGTGTCATTTGTAAGGTTGCGGTCAGATGTCACTTGGGACTAGAGTCTTCGGAAGACTCAATCAGGACTAGAGATTTACTTTTCATTCTTTATTTCCAGCCCCCAAACTTTATTAACATATTGACATACTAAAATTGTATATATTTATGATGTAAAACATGATGTTTTAATATATGTACACATTTCAAAAGGATCAAATCAGCTATTTAACATACTTATCACCTCACATACCAATTATTATTTTTGTGGTGAGAACATTTAAGATATATACTGTTAGCAATTTTCAAGTATACAATACAATATTATTAACTTATAGTCACCATGCTGTACAACAGAACTCATACATCTTGTCAAACTGAAATTTTGTACCCTTTGATCAAAATCTCCTCATTCTTAGCCCTTCCCAGTCCCTTGCAACCCTCATTCTACTCACTGTCTCTGAGTTCAACTTTTTAAGATTCCACATAAAAATGAGATCCTGCAGAACTTGTCTTTCTGTGTCTGGCTTATTTCACTTAGCGTAATATTCTCCAAGTTTATCCATGTTGTTGCAAATTACAGAATTTTCTTATTCTTTAAGACTAAATAGCATTCCATTGTATATACCACATTTTCTTTATCCATTCATCTGTCAATGGATGCTTAGGTTGATTCCACATCTTGGCTATTGTAAATAATGCCACAGTGAACATGGGGTGTAGGTATCTCTTTGACATGCTGATTTCATTTTCTTTGGATAAATACTCAGAAGTGGGATTGCTGAAGTATATGATAGTTCTATTTAAAATTTTTTTTTCTTTGTAAGACGGAGTCTTGCTCTGTCGCCCAAGCTGGAGTGTAGTGGTACAATCTCAGCTCACTGCAACCTCCGCCTCCTGGGTTCAAGCAATTCTCCTGTCTCAGCCTCCTGAGTAGCTGGGATTACAGGTGCAAAGCACCTCCACTCCCAGCTAATTTTTGTATTTTTAGTAGAGATGGCGTTTTGCCATGTTGGCCAGCTGGTCTCCAACTTCTGATCTCAGGTAGTCCACCCACCTTGGCCTCCCAAAGTGCTGGGATTACAGGTGTGAACCACCTCGCCTGCCCTATTTTTAACTTTTTGAGGAACCTCCATATTGTTTTCCTTAATGACTGTACTAATTAGATTCCCGCCAACAGTGTGTAAGGATTTCCTTTTTGATTGGTATGTGAGGTGATAAGTATGTTAAATAGCTGATTTCTTTTTTGCTGCATCTTCACCAACACTTGTTCTCTTTTGTCTTTTTTGATAATACCCATTCTAACAGGTGTGAGGTGATACTTCCTTGTAGTTTGAGTTTGCGTTTCCCTGGTGATTAGTGCTGTTGAGCATTTTGTTTGTTTGTTTTTTTGACGGAGTCTCGCTGTGTCACCCAGGCTGGAGTGCAGTGGTGCCATCTCAGCTCATTGCAAGCTCCGCCTCCCAGGTTCACACCATTCTCTCACCTCAGCCTCCCAAGTAGCTGGGACTACAGGTGCTTGCCACCATGCCTGGCTAATTTTGTTTTTGTAATTTTAGTAGAGATGGGGTTTCACCGTGTTAGTCAGAAGGTCTCGATCTCCTGACCAGGATGGTCTCGATCTTCTGACCTCGTGATCTGCCCATGATCAGCCCCCCAAAGTGCTGGGATTACAAGTGTGAGCCACTGCGCCCAGCTGAGCATTTTTTCATATACCTGTTGGCCATTTGTATTTCTTCTTTTGAGAAATATTGATTCAAGTCCTTTACCCATTTTAATAACTTGAATTATTTGTTTTATTGCTATTGAAATGCTTTGAGTTTCTTACATATTTTGGATATTGGTCCCTTATCAGATATAATATATAGTTTGCAAATATTTTCTCCCATTCCATAGGCTGGCTCTACATTCCGTTGATTATTTACGTTGCTGTGCAGAAGCATTTTTGTTTGATGCAATCTTGGAGTCATATCCAAGAAGTCATCGCCCAGACCAATGTCAAGATTTTTCCCTATGTTTTCTTGTAGTAGTTTATTATAGTTTCAGGTGTTAAGTTTAAGTTTTTAATCTATTTTGAGTTTACATTTTAATCTATTTTGAGTTCCTTTTTGTATGTGACATAAGGGTTCAATTTCATTTACTGCTGCTTTCAAAGTTTTTTTTTGTCTTTTGAGAATTTGATTGTAATGTGTCTTGGTGAAGATCTCTCTATATTTAATCTGCTTGGGGCTATTTGGGCTTCATGGATCTGGATGCTCATTTGCCTCTCCAGATTTGGGAAGTTTCTTATCATTATTTCTTTACATAAAGCATTCTTCTGTTTTCCTTTCTTTGCTACTTTTGTGAATCCCCTAATGTATGTATTGGATTGCTTGATGTTGTCTCATATATCGTATTGGCTTTTTTCATTCTTACTTATTCTTTGTTGTTGTTGTTGTTTCTCTGGCTGAATATTACAAATGATCTGTCTTTGAGCTCACTGATTCTTTTTTCTGTTTGATTGAGGCTACTGTTGAAGCTCTCTATGGAATTTTCAGTTCCATTACTATGTTGCTTAGATCCAGAATTTCTGCCTTGTTCTTTTTTATGGTTTCTATACCCTCATTGAATCCCCTATTTTGCTTTCATATTGTTTTCATGATTTGATTTAGTTATCTGTATTCTCTTATAGCTCACTGAGCTCTAAGATGATTATTTTGAATTCTTTGACAGGCATTTCATAGACCTCCATTTCTTTAGGGTCAGTTACTTAATTTTGTTGTTTGGTGGTATTGTTTCCCCTATTATTCACTATCTTTGTGCCTATCTGTTGATGTCTATGCATATGAAGAAGTAAGCACCTATTCTACTTTTTCCATATTGGCTTTGGAAAACCCTCACCAGTCAGTACCCAGAGATTCTGGGTGGGTTGTTAGGTGGAATCTGAGGGCAGGCTTGCTCCTGTATTCTCAGGCAAGTTGCCTTGGTGCCTGAGTCAGCAGGCAGGAAGGCCTGGAGCTTGGATTTCCTGGGGTGGGCCTGGATTCTGGGTTCATGGGAATGAATCTGGATCCTGTGTTTGCAGGGGCTGGTCTGAAGTCTGGGTTCATGGGGGCCAACCTGTCCCTAAGATGGGCCTTGAGCCTGATCACAGAGGCCCACTTTGTGCTAGGATGGGTCTGGAGCCTGAGTCCACACAAGGGCTAGCGTGGTTACTGGGACTTGCCTGAAGCCTGTGTCCACAGGGGTTGGCCTAGTGGTTGAGCTGCTGTGGCAGACATGGCTCTGGACTGGGTGTAGAGCCTAGGGCTGTTGAATTGGTGTGGTGGTTGAATGGAGCTGAAACCTGATGCTGTAGAGGCCTGCTTGCAGCTTGGGGTCATAGGGGCTGGCCCAGCATTAGGGTGGCCCTGGATGCTCTTATCCACAGGTGCTAGCCTAGACCCTGGGATCATGAGGGCTGCTCTGGCACTGGATTTTACTGAACTGGGCCCGATGCTGGGGTCCACAGCAAAGTAAGGTGTTCAGTTCACTCTCCTTCCCCCACAGGGGGAGTATCTTTCTCTGTGCTGTGCACCCCTTTGGGGAGGGGTGATATGAGTAATATGAAACTCTTTCTCATCCTCTTCAATGTGCTTTTTCTTATTTCTGTACTACACCCTAACTATGTAATCTCTCACTGGGATTCTTTAGTTCTTGAGAGGGTACATTCATGCATGGATAGTTGTTCAAATTGGTGTGTCTGCAAGGGGATATGTGCTGGAAAATACTATTCCACCATCTTGCTGAGGTCTGCTTTTGAGGTGGCTTACTTACATGGCTGGCAGGTTGGTGCTGGTTGTTAGCTAAGGACTTCGGTTCCTTTCTTTGTGGACTTCTCCATGGGGCTTATTGAATGCTCTCATAAGGTGGCATCTGACTGGCTTCTTTCAGAGTGAGAGATTCAAGAAACCAAGATGAAAGATGCAAGGCTTTTTATGACCTTGCGTTGGAAGTCATACATCGTCACTTTTCATGTATCCTATTGGTCACACAGGGTCAGTCCTGATTCATCATGAGCAAGGACTACATGAGGATATGTAAGGATCTTGGGAGGCCATCTGTAGATTACCACACGTATATGCCAAAATAATTTTATAAAAGATGTAATTAAAATTGATCTTATTTTTCTTCTTTGCACTTTTCTATACTTACAAGTTTTTTTATGATAAACACATATGATTTTTGAAATTACACACATACAAATCAATAAGGTGGGGTTTTTTTTTTGGCTTAAACAAGATAAATTTACTTATGTTTCACTATCCTGGAGGCTGAAGTTCAAGATCAAGGTGTCAGCCAGTTTGGTTTCTCTTAAAGTTGTCTCTGTGGATTGAGATGGCTATGTTTTTAACTGTCTTCTTCTTCTTTTAAGTAAAAGTTATTATTTTAAAAGCCATACATAGTCCAGAGATGAGTGAGTCAATTCTTGTTACTTTGATATAACACTGATGTCAAGTTCAAGATCACGGTGTCAGCAGGTTTGGTTTCTGTTGAAGTTGTCTCTGTGGATTAAGATGGCTGTGTTTTTCACTGTCTTCTTCTACTTTTTAAGTAAAGGTATTTTTTAAAAAGCCATACATAGTCCTGAGAGGAGTGAGTGAATTCCTGTTACTTTGATATGACATCGATGCATCTATGCTTTTCTCTGTTTGATGTAACCCTGTAACTCAGGAAAGGAGAATTTGTATGGGAGGAGAGATGGTTTTAAATACAGAGCATAAGACTGGAAAGATGTGGCCAAGGTAGAGAGTCTAGGGTAGACATGGCAGTATTTGGGCCCCAAGAGCCAGAGACATCAAAATGGATTAAGAATATTATAAAAAGCAATGAGTGTGTTATAAAGATTTTGAGCTTCCAGCTGAAGACGGGCTTAACACACACATTATCTACCTTTGTTTCCTTTTGAAACCCCATTAAGATGAGATCAAAGGCTTTTTGCACAAGTGGGAGATCACCCATCTCTCATCATAGCAGAAGGCTAGAAGTTTATTCTCTCGACAGGGTAAAATATAGGGTTTTTAGGCTGGGGGCCCCTGGTCTGTGGACCATGCCCACCTAAAGGCATATTACACTTGAACTGGAATATTAACTGAAAAGTTCTCCCTCTCAGCTATAGAGAAGGCAGAAAATATAACTGCTGATAGTTTGTAAGTTTTATACCTTGTATCTTGGCCACAGAAAAAGGATTTTCTGGTTCTGTGTTCTAAAAATTCGAGGAAGGGAGTCATTTGGTTAGGGAATCATCCACCTCAATCACATGCTTACTCCTGGAATACTCAAATGTGGTCACAAAAAGAGAGGGACTATGATTGGCTCAGTTTGAGTCACATGCTCATCTGGGCCAAGGTATATGGGGCAGATGGGGTGGTTGAAGGTGGTGATGGAGGAGAGTGGGAATGTGAGGAAGACAATGGCATAGATGTCAACTATAGCTTCTCACCCTCTTCTATAGGAGATGATGTCATGTAGGCAAAGGTCCATGAAAGCTTAAAACAGTCTTATGAATGTAAGAAAAAAGTCCACTTTACCATACATTATGGTTTTTCAAAGAAGATTTTTCTATATGATTTCAATTCTTCTTAAGAATTTCATGAAACAAACATTGCCATTCTCATCTTGTTGCTTGATCATTGAGGTGAACTCGTAATGGTAATGTTCTGGACTCAATCACTGTCCCTTGAGTGGATTAAGGCAGGGCTGGATAAGAAGCTATATCTTTTGATTCTTAGTCCTGTCAATTTTTATTTTATCATCCCAGTGATCAGTATGGGATCCCAAATTCGTAGATAATTGGGCTGGGAATGATATCTGGAGAGATGCTGCTTACAGTAAATGAACTGCATTAATGTCCATAGTTTCCTAGTATCTCACCCACAATTCCCTCAACATCAGTCCCAACACATGTAAAATCGATAGAGACTGGGAAAGTGCCGCCAAATGCAGACCGCCTGAGGAGTTATGTGTCCTACTTTTGGAATAAGACTGAAGGATTAACTTCTGGGAAGGACTTTCCATCTCTTTTCCTCGATAAGATTGATTAAAACCATCTAACCAAGTTTTGCAGACTGTATGAAAGAACCAATGAATTGTATCATCTGGCCTGGTTTTGTTCAAATTCCTTAGAGGAGCTCTAGCTTTTTCTATTCAGGAAAGCAATCTTCACCATGACACCTCCTGGGGGGAAGAACAGCTAGGAGGTCCCAGAGGTTAGCCCCACCCTGCCCCGAGTGTCTCATTTTAGGTAGCAAGCGGTACATCATTTTCAATAAACCAGCTGGATATCAGTTAGACCATTTCACATGCATTTAATTTACCCTTTTGCTGAAATCGTGGCATGGAAACATTATTTTTCTTTGCCAGTTCTCTTTTGTCTCCTTTCCACTTCTCCCACCCTCTCCTCTTCCCACCAAAGTTACTTTCCTTTGTTATTTTTGGTATAAAGAACTTTCCTTCAATTAATTTCAAGGCTTCAGAAAAGCAGTTAAAAGAAGTTGAGTTGGGAAGAGGTATCTGATCCTCTTACTACACACATATAGCCCTACACCTGTGGAACTGAACTGAGTAAAAATGGATCTATCTTTTTGTTTGTTATGTAATGATAGTCTTTACATTTTAATGGCGAGTTTAGACCATCGACACTGTGATGATTGAGATATTAATGTTATTTTTTATTTTCAATTAATCATTCTCTCTCTCCTGACTTCTTTTGGATATTTCAAATTTTCTTTATTCCAATTTTTCCCCTCGATTGGTTTGAAAGTTACATAATCTATATCTTTTTCAGTCTTCAGTCTTATGAATAACATAAAGACCTTAGGAACTTTAAATTCAGATCTCAGTCTTCCATCTTACTCCTGTTGAAAATTTTAGTTCCACTCTCTTTGTTTTAAACAGGTTTGTTAAGGTATAATTGATATATGATAATCCACACATATTTAAAGTATACAGTTTGAGGTCTTGACATATTTATATATCCATGAGATAATCACCACAATTTTTTAAAAACTTATTTTTCTAAAAATAATTAATCCAGTTCACACACAGGCATAACTGGTTGCATGTTACCAAGGTCTACTATTTTTATGTAAGCTTGTTTTACTTAAAGAGTTCTGTAGCTTCCGCACAAAAGTAACTATGATAATCACCATTCATCAAAGTCTACTAGGCATTGTGCAAAGTGCTTTCTTTCTTTTTTGAGATGGAGTCTGGCTTTGTCGCCCAGGCTGAAGTACAGTGGCCTATCTTGGCTCACTGCAGCCTCTGCCTCCCGGGTTCAAGCGATTCTTGTGCCTCAGCTTCCCGAGTAACTGAGATTACAGGTGTGGATAGAGATGGGGTTTCCCTATGTTGGCCAGGCTGGTCTCAAACTCCTGACCTCGAGTGTTCCACCTGCCTCAGCCTCCCAAAGTACTGGGATTACAGGTGTGAGCCGCCATGCCCGACCACTAAGTGCTTTCGTCACACTAATTATTTCCCATTGTTTTCTTTATTGTTTTCAATTTTTAATTATAGAAGCAATCCAAGTTTGTTATAAATGAATATACTCAACTAAAATTAGTCATATTTTTTTAAAAAGACCTGGAACCCTCATTTTTTCTTCAGAGTGGATATATGTTTATGGTTTGTTGTCACTGCAGATATTTTATGTGCATTTGAAAACACGTTTTATTGTACTAAAAATGAGGCTAAATGCTTAGTGGTTTTTTTTTTCAGCCCATTTTTTAAACTTACTGCATCAAGACCATCTTTCTATTTCATCCTTTTCATGGCTACATGATGTATACAACTTTGAATGAATGCATTAAGATTGTTTTGATGAATCGCCTCTTTTTTTTAGGTTCCTTCCTGCCTTTTTTTTTTTTTTTTTTTTTGATATTACAAATGTCATGTCATTTTTATAAGATGAAATCTTGATGTGGAATGCATTATTTCCAACCTTCACTGCCACCCTTTGAGTTGGGCATTATCATTTCCTTTTCACAAATGAGGAATTTTATTCTTAAAGGCTTAAGTGACTTACTTGGCTCTTAAGTGACTGACTGGGGAACGAGAATCCTGGTTTCCTGTTCCTGGTGGGCAGCATTCTTACGCCTCACCACACTACCTCTCCTACTAGTTTAGAAAATGCTTTAAAAAAGTTTTTAAGTATATTTATAATGAAATTGTCAGGAGGATTGCTGGGAATTTTCAGCAAATAGTAGCCTATGGAATTAGAATGCAGGGGACATATTTCAGGCAATTTATATTTTCACCAGAAAATATAAATTCTTCAACTGAAGACTCTAATGTGAGCGCTGAGGAGCTATTTATAGCAGGTGACTTTTGAGCACCCTGGGGAGGTTGTGAAATAGCTGTCTATCACAGGCAGCTAGGAACTGCTTGCCTACCTTTTTTGTTATTCTGAAAGAAAGGATACAGACCATCTGGGCCAGTAAGTTGGGTCCAAAATCGGACTTACGTTTATTTTACTTAATAAATGTGTTCTTGAATCATATGAGTTGAATTTTGGTTGGTTGAATGCCATTTTTAGTGCACCAGGGGTGCACACATTTCTTGTAATACTTTAATGAGTAGCTTTCTAAAACAAAGAATGCTTTGGCAATGTGAATAATTTTCCCTTAATTTATTTTGAATATAATTTATTATTTTTTCTGTGCAGCAGGGTACCTTGTGCTCAGTTGTTTGTGTTTTAGAATGTGTTGGCTGGTGTAGCCATATCAGTCAGCAGTAACATGGAATATAGACGCTATTAAAAATATAGACAGATATATTTCAACCTCTCACTACAAAGCCCCAAATCAAACTACGTGGTGAAGCCATGTAATTCAGAAGAGTTGGGTATACATACAATTCCATGCCAGGAGGAGTGTAGCTGTAGATACTGGGTGCCCCTTGCCCCTGTTTAGATAGTGGACCCTATTCCTGCCTCAGATGGTATGTGGAAGAGCTGGCTCTTCAGTTTCCAAGGCCACAGTGCAGAAAATAAGGTAGAAACAAGTGAGGTGACTGACCTTTTTTTCACCAGCACCACTGCATGCTGTGAAAGTGTAATAAAATGTTTTCAGTCCAACCTTAACATTTTTGTCCTTAATAGCACATCAGTTCACATTTGCTCATTAAAAAAAATTGCTTTTACCCAATCAGCAATTGATTCCATGGCTTTAGAGTTCATCGAAATTGTGGTATGTGCAGATAATAAAGACTAACACCTGGCAAATAGATGCTAACTTTTAACTGTAACAAATTTTAATCAGTTGGATTTAAGATACGTTTTTTTAGAAATTATGATTCTACATGAAAAAAAGCTAACATTTTTAACATAAACGATTTCGTAAATATGCCTGGTGGGATATAATGCTGAAATGAATTTTTAGAGCCTCTCATATTATAATCTTGATCCTCAAAGTGGACATTTCTCAGACTTTTTTTTCTTTATTTTTGAAATGGAGTCTCGCTCTGTCACTCTGTCGCCCAGGCTGGAGTGCAGTGTCTCGATCTCGGCTCACTGCAAGCTCTGCCTCCCATGTTCACACCATTCTCCTGCCTCAGCCTCCTGAGTAGCTGGGACCACAGGCACCCACCACCACGCCCGGCTAAATTTTTGTATTTTTAGCAGAGATGGGGTTTCACTGTCTTAGCCAGGATGGTCTCGATCTCCTGACCTTGTGATTCACCTGCCTCGGCCTCCCAAAGTGCTGGGATTACAGGCGTGAGCCACTGTGCCCGGCCAAGATCTTTTAAGTCTATAACTTTGCATTGCTTTTAGTTCATTTTTGGAACAATAACGGGAAATATAGAGCATTAAAGGTAAACAAAGCTAGACACTAATTAAAGTGGTAAGGACATTTTAATCAGTTATAACTATTATAATAGGGAAAACAGTCCAGTGTGAACTGAGCTTAACTTTGATTTGTACAGAAGTGACTGGGCATTTTTAAGGGAGAATAAGGGAGTGGGGAGGGGACAAGGAGAGCCTCAGTAAAGTCAGGAAAGTGAAAAATTACAAAGGGTTGGTCAGTGTAAATGCAATTAAGCCAGCTGTGTCTGCTAGCTGAAGATGCTGAAGTTAGGATTCTGTCTTTCCAGAGAGACTGGGGGACAGAGGCCTTATCCTCTGTTGTTGACTGGAACAAACAATAAAATTTTTTGGCAGCCTTGAGTTCTCTCCAAACTCCATATTAGAGTTTGTTCAAGTCTTTATAGGCCAGGATTGAGGCCTAGTTGAGAAGAGAGCTCAGGGGAGCCTGGCTAGAGTTTGGTCAAGGAAAGAATCTTTGTCAATTGTAAATGAATAACTTTGCAATCCCAATACTGCCAATTTTGGAACTTTATACAATGGAAATAAAAGCACTAGCAACTAAAAATACATGTACCAGGATGTTTAGTGCAACACTGCTCATAGAAGCAAAAACTGGGAACATTTTGAATATTCAGATAATGAATAAACTATGATATAACTATACTGTGGAGTAGAATGCAACTATTAAAAAGAATAAATCAAATCTGTATGATTGACTTTGGAGCCAATATAAATGACCATGATACATTATTAAGGGAAAAATCAATTTACAGAGTAATGGGGTTTGGAAAGTTGTATTTGAAAATGGAACCCCATACATATATATATAGGAGATACCCTTTTCTATCCCATATTGCATTTTGGTACAGGATAGAGAAAGATATGTGTTATCTCAGTGAAATGAGAATGGATAGGAAAGAGGGTTATTACATTTTTCTTTATGTATATGTCTGTACTCTTCAACTTGCTACAGCGGGCATGTATTGTTTTTTAGATTTTTTTTTTTTTTTTTTGAGACAGAGTCTTGCCCTGTCACCCAGGCTGCAGTGCAATGGCATAATCTCAGCTCACTGCAACCTTCACCTCCCGTGTTCAAACAATTCTCCTGCCTCAGCCTCCTGAGTAGCTGGGACTACAGGCACACGCCGCCATGCCCGGCTAATGTTTTTGTATTTTAATAGAGATAGGATTTCACCTTGTTGCCTAGGCTGGTCTTGAATCCCTGAGCTCAGGCAATCTGCCTGCCTCAGCCTCCCAAAGTGCTAGGATTACAGGTGTGAGACACCACACCCAGCCAGATTTAAATATAACATGAAACACACACACAGGAGTCCTGCTTGTCAATAAGGACAAGCAAGGAAACAAAACTATCCTTCAATGTGATAATGTGAGTATTCTGGCCATTAGTATGTAAGTCTAAAAGGATTTACAGGAATTCAAATCCCTATCAAACTTCACTGCTTAGGTTGATAGTTTTGAAGTGTTGCAATCCGTGCTCCTCTGCATTGATTTCTCACTGCCATGTGTTTATTTCCACCAACCAAGAAGCTTTATTGAGCTTTATACTGCTGATGGTCTAGATTAGGGAATCAAGACCCACCCCTCACTTCCAATCCCTTGCCTCTCGATTTGAGAAGTTTTACCCCAACCTAAACTGATCTATTACTTTTTATAAACGAGACTGGCAATCACAAATATGAGCTTTGAGAAGACTCCTTTTTTAATTAAAACGTTAGGGAAAACTGGAAATTTCCCTACCACTATTTTATTTTATTTTATTTATTTTTTGAGACAGAGTCTTGCTCTGTCACCCAGGCTGGAATACAGTGGCATGATCTTGTCTTACTGCAACCTCCTCATCTTGGGTTCAAGTGATTCTCCTGCCTCAGCCTCCTGAGTAGCTGGAATTACAGGTGCCCGCCGTCATATTTGGCTAATTTTTGTATTTTTAGTAGAGGCGGGGGTTTCACCATGTTGGCCAGGCTGGTCTTGAACTCCCAAGCTCAAATGATCCACCTGCCTTGGCCTCCCAAAGTGCTGGGATTACAGGCGTGAGCCACTGTGTCCGGCTCCTACCACTTTTTAGAATGTGTTTCTGAAAGTGCTTTCTTAGTTTATGTCTTGTGATCTACAAATAAGAAAGCCTGTAGCAATAATGTTAGATCCTCATTCCTCGGCAGATTCTTACTCTGCTATGGATTTCCAGGAAGTCACAAGAATATTTTATCCAAAGATTTTCTACACACAAAGTTATAAGTAATATCGAGACTGCAGCCAAAAGATTGAGCAAATACAGTGTAAGTAAATCATGGTGCTATTTAAGAAATGTATGACAAAGGGAGTGATACTTCAGAAAAAGACATGGAATAATGGAAATGAGGTTAAAAGCCCAGGCCTCACGGGGTTATAACCAGGAGGCTGTGATGGTTGAATTAAAACTTGAGCAAGGGGTTTGGCACTAAGATTGGAAAATAGGACTTGTAGTTAGCTGGCTGGGTTTGGATAATCTGGTAATTAAAGTGAAGAGCAAAAGCGATTAGCTGGAACATTGACATTGTTTCAAATTATGCACAACGCTGAGCAGATGGATTTGGTATCAAATTAACATGGCTATTTTATAATTACAGCCATGATGTAAAAATTCATTCATTTGGAAAGAGAAAAAAAAAAAAGAAAGGAAGAAAGAAAGTGAGCATCATTCTCCAGCCATTCTCTAGCCAGTGCTAGTGGACGGCCATGTGAACCCACAACAGCTTAGTGCACTCAGAAGGAGGCCTGTGTTGATTCTTGATTTAGAGTGAGGCTGTGATGCAAAGATGAGCAGAAGAGGCAGAAGAAGGCTTGAGTTTGCATTTGAGAACTAGAGGATGTAGAGGTTTATTTCCTTTTTCTTTCTTTCTTTCTTTCTTTCTTTCTTTCTTTCTTTCTTTCTTTCTTTCTTTCTTTCTTTCTTTCTTTCTTTCTTCTTTCTTTCTTTCTTTCTCTTTCTTTTCTTTTTTTTTTTTTTTTTTTTGGCAGTCTTGCTCTGTGGTCCAGGCTAGAGCGCAGTGGTGCGATCGGCTCACTGCAACCTACACCTCCCGGGTTCAAGCAATTCTCCTGCCTCAGCCTCCCAAGTAGCTGGAATTACATGCGCCCGCCACCACAGCCTGGCTAATTTTTGTATTTTTAGTAGAGACAGGATTCTACCATATTGGTCAGGCTGGTCTCAAACTCCTGACCTCGGGGGATTCACCTGCCTCAGCCTCCCAAAGTGCTGGGATTACACCTGGCCGGATGTAGAGTTTCTAACTGCACTTTTGCTGCGATTCTTATGAAGATCAAATTGCACTCCCCACCTCATGCATTAAGCTATCACACATTTCAAGGAAAAGAATTTAAATATTTACGTTGTGTCATTTATCCCTGAATCAGCTTTGTATTTCTGCTTTGAAATAGCAACTATGCTGATGCTTGAATAGAAAGGAAGTCATAAATCTGAAAATTCTCCTTATAGTATTCTCTGCACACTAAAATGATTCTCATAAAAATGCAGAGGTTGCCTCAGGATTTTTATTTATTTATTTATTTTACTATAAGAAACTCTTTTCAAGAATGAAAAGGATTCCAGAATCAACAGTGGCATTTCAGAAGATCTAGATTCAGACTACCTTTACCACTCATCTGCAGTTTATAGGCGTGAGGGCCTCAAAAATAAATGAAAGTTGCTGTCAAATCAAGGTTTTGAAATAAAAATAATTGGAGGAGCAAGTTTTATGTGAGTAATTATGCTAAACAAGGTGTTTTGTGGCATGAACCATAAATTTTCCTTCTCAGGTTTTACTGACTCCAGCTTCGGCTAGAAATCTAGGCTAGTTTATAGAAGAGAATTAGATGGACAGAAAATGTTAAGAGAAAAACACTGCCATAAAGGTAAATTTAAGTGAATTATAATAAAGAAATGCGATTATGCTAAAGCTAGTATGTTTTAAAAAGTAAATGAAATTTAATAAAAAGAAAGAAAAGAGAAGAGCTAAAAGACAGGGAAAAGAAAGAGAACTGAAAGGGGAAGATGATTGTTAATCTGGACCAATTTGTCTGGAAATTTGGGAGTTTCTCCAGGATGGTGAAGACAGGGGGGCCCACAGAGGCTGGGGTGTAGAGGTGCCTCCTGCCGTCCTCCTCTGGCAGAAGCTGTCTGCTCCTTCATTGGTTTTTGTTTTTTGTTTTTTATTTTTGAGACAGGGTCTCACATTATTGCCCGGGCTGGAGTGCAATGGCACAATCTCGGCTCACTGCAACCTCTGCCTCCTGGGTTCAAGCAATTCTCCTGCCTCAGCCTCCTGAGCAAGCTGGGATTACAGGTGCCTGCCACCACACCCAGCTAATTTTCTGTATTTTTAGTAAAGACAGAGTTTCACCATGTTGGCCAGGCTGGTCTCGAACTCCTGACCTCAGGTGATCTGCCCGCCTCGGCCTCCCAAACTGCTGGGATTATAGGCATGAGCCACCACGCCCAGCCCTTTCATTCTTTTTATTTGTACATGTGCATACCTCATTTTACTGTGCTGTGCTCTATTACACTTCACAGATACTATGTTTTTTTTACAAATTGAAAGTTTACAGCAACCCTGCATCAAGCAAGTCTATTAGGGCCGTTTTTCCATTAGCATGTGTTTACTTCATTTCTTTTGTCACATTTTAGTAATTCTTGCAATATTCAAACTTTTAAATTATTACTATTATTATTATTATTAGATGAAGTTTTGCTCTGTTGTCCAGGCTGGAGTGCAGTGGTGCTATCTTGGCTCACTGCAACCCCCACCTCCTGGGTTCAAGCAGTTCTCCTGTCTCAGACTCCCAAGTAGCTGGGATTACAGGGACATGCCACCACACCTGGCTGATTTTTTGTATTTTAGTAGAGTTGGGGTTTCACCATGTTCCCCAGGCTGATCTTGAACTCCTGAGCTCAGGCAATCTACCTGCCTCAGCCTCCCAAAGTGCTGGGATTACAGATGTGAGCTACCGTGCCTGACCTTAAATTATTATTATATTTTATCTCTATTTTGGTGATCTGTGATCAGGGTCTTGCTCTGTTGCCCAGGCTGGAGTACAGTGGCCAATCACAGCTCACAGCAGCCTTGACTTCCCCTGCCCAAGTGATCCTCCCACCTTAGCTACGCGGATAGCTGGGATTACAGGCACGTGCCACCACACCCAGCTGATTTATTTTCTTACATTTTGAAGAGATGGGGTTTCACTATGTTGCCCAGGTTAGTCTCAAATTCCTGGGCCCCAGCAATTCTCCTACCTAGGCCTCTCGGATTATTAAACGTGTGAGCCACCATACCCAGCCTGTGATCTGTGATCTTTGATGTTACTATTGTAATTGCTTTGGGTTACCCCAAACCACACCCATATAAGATGGCAAACTTAATAAATGCTATGCGTGTTCTGACTGCTCTACCCAATGGCCATTTCCCCACCTCTCTTCCTCTCCTCAGGCCTCCCTATTCCCTGAGACACAACAATATTAAAATTAGGTCAATTAATAACCTTATAATGGTTTCTAATTGTTCAAGTGAAAGAGTCACAATTTTCTTTCTTTAGATCAAAAGCTAGACATGATGAAGCCTAGTGAGGAAGGCGTGATGGAAGCCAAGCCTCTTGTGCCAAACAGCCAAATTGTGACTACAAAGGAAAAGTTATTTAAGGAAATTAAAAGTGCTATTTCAATTAACACATGAATGACAAGAAAGCAAAACAGCCTTATTGCTGATATGAAGAAAGTTTTAGTGGTCTGGACAGAAGATCAAATCAGCCACAATATTCCCTTCAGCCAAAGCTTAATCTAGAACAAAGTCCTAATTCTCTTCAATTCTCGGAAGGCTGAGAGAGGGGAGGAAGCCACAGATGAAAAGTTTAAAGCTAGCAGAGGTTGGCTGATAAGGCTTAAGGAATGACGCTATCTCCATAACATAAAAGCACAAGGTGGAAGGCCGAAGTGGGAGGATCGGTTGAACCAGGGAGTTTGAGGCTACAGTGAGCTATGATCACACCACTGCACTCCAGTCTGAGCAACAAAGCAAGACCCTGTGTCAAAAACAAACAAACAAACAAATAAACATGTTATTAAGTACAAGATGAAACAGTAAGTGCTGATGGAGAAACTGCAGCAAGTTATTCACAAGTGCTAGCTAAGATCATTGATGAAAGTGGCTACATTATACAACAGATGTTCCATGTAGATGAACCAGCCTTAAATTGGAAGAAGATGCCATCTAGGACTGTCATAGCTAGAAAGAAGTCCATGTCTGGCTTCAAAGCAACAAAGGATAGGCTGACTCTTGTTAGGGGGCTAATGCAGCTGGTGACTTTAAGTTGAAGCCAATGTTCATTTGCCAATCTGAAAATCCTAGGGCCCTTAAGAATCATGCTAAATCTACTCTGCTTTTGCGCTATAAATGGAACAACAAAACCTGAATAACAGCACATTTGTTTACAGCCGGTATACTGAATATTTTAGCCCCATTGTTGAGACTTACTGCTCAAAAAAAAAAAAAAAGATCGCTTCTTATTGCTCATTGACATTGCAGCTGGTCACCCAAGGGCTCTAATGTAGACGTACAAAGAGATAACTGTTGTTTTTATGCCTGCTAATACAACATCCATTCTCAGCTCATGGATCAAGAAGTAATTCCAACTTTCAAGTTTTATTATTTAAGAGACACATTTTGTAAGGCTATAGCTACCATAGATAGTGGTTCCTTTGATGGGTGTGACCAGAGTAAATTGAAAGGAGCAGAATAAATTGAAATCCCTCTGGAAAGGATTCACTTTTCTAGGTGCCATTAAGAACATTCGTGATTCACGGGAGGAGGTCCAATTATTGACATTAATAGGAGTTTGAAAGAAGTTTACCCCAACCCTCATGGACAACTTTGAGAGGTTTAAGATTTCAGTGGAGGGGGCTGGGCATGGTGGCTCACGCCTGTAATCCCTGCACTTTGGGAGGCCGAGGCGGACAGATCACCTGAGGTCAGGAGTTTGAGACCAGCCTGACCAACATGGTGAAACCCTGTCTCTACTAAAAATACAAAAATTAGCCTGGTGTGGTGGTGGGCACCTGTAGTCCCAGCTACTCAGAAGGACAATCACTTGAACCCGGGAGGCGGAGGTTGCAGTCAGCTGAGACTGTGCCATTGCACTCCAGCCTGGGCGACAAGAGCAAAACTCCGTCTCAAAAAAAAAAAAAAAAGATTTCAATGGAGGAAAACTTCTATGGCTGCTCACTCATTCTGGGGAGGCAAATGCTCAGGGTTTGAAGTCAGACAGACCTGGGTTTACATCCCTTTTTGCTGCTCACTAGTTGCAGGCAGGCTAGTTAACCTCACAAAAAGTCTTCTAGGGGTAATAATAGCATCTCCTTAGATCCTTACTATGAGAATTAAATGAGTGTTTTGCACAGGTGTTAGCTTGTTATATATTAGTAACGTACTAACTATATATATTAATAAATTCTACTTCGTATCATATATAATAATTATGATTACTTATATATGCCTTTCTACATGTTCCTCTTTTCTCCCAGAGAGATTGAGAGCAGAGATTTTCATCAAGTACTTTGATGAATCCCTAAATGCAATGCACATTGAACACAGGCACTATATATTTTTTCAGTTATTGATATTGATTTGTTTCATTCAGGAGTTTCAGAGGTTGCAAACTCTACTCTCTGATGCTTTCAACATTTTTTCTTTCTTTTTATTTGTTACCAGCATGTAGCTAGCGCAACTCTTGTAATTAACTGACTGTGACTGGATGCTTATTCTGGCCCACACACAGTACAAAGGGAAGAAAGAGGGAAGAACAAGAAGGCTAGAGAAAACACTCATGATTTTTAGACAAGTGTTGTAAGGAAAAAAGAGAAGGTATCAAAAAGGTGTATGTGTCTGAAAAAGAGATTGCACAAGGTAGAATTTACTGAGCTGGAGGAATATGAGAGAATGTTGCATACAAAGTCTCCTGAAAGGAAAGGAAGGCAGAGATGGGATGAGATGTGGAGTGTGTGTTAGTGCTTCAAATTAACAGCAGGTTTTGCGTTCCCAACTTGAGGCAGCTTGTGTAGAATTTGGCGTAGGGCAAATGGACCCATAGCTTCAGGGGGTAGCTGCTGGCAGGGGAAGTTGTACTATCTGACAGTGCCTGTATGAGATTGGTACCTTCTGGGAATTTCTACCTAAGACGGTGTCTCAGATAGACACAAAGACCCTTTGGGGACCTCCCTGAGAAACAGAATAAGACGTGCTCAGGCAAGACCACACTTCCCCCCTCTTCCTGTATCCTTGAAACTTTTCAGAGATTTGCTTTCAAATACTGGGTCCAGGACCAGAAAGTTAAAAAGCAAGACTTGGGAAATAGTGACTGGTTTTGTTAATGGATGGTGAGGCTTTTTTTTTCTTTCTCTCTTAGTGTAAATGATTTGTTTTTTTCTCTTTGTGTAGATGATTGAAGTACTTAAGTGTCTTTGTAAGTCCAGTATCTCTTTTCTTATTTTATAAAGATCTCATTAAAAAATGAACTAATAAATATTTATTACAGAAACAGTAGATAAATGCTGATGAGCATAAAGAAGGAGGAAATACATATGACCCCCAACTCCCAGAAATAATCACTGTTAAAAATTTGATATATAATGTTTCAGATTTTTCACATATTCACATATTT
Organism: Chlorocebus sabaeus; assembly: GCF_047675955.1. NCBI lineage: Eukaryota > Metazoa > Chordata > Mammalia > Primates > Cercopithecidae > Chlorocebus > Chlorocebus sabaeus. Next base: position 33,164,953 of record NC_132917.1, read on the forward strand.
TCTTAGAAAAATGGAATTGTACTGAATAAACTTTTGTAACTTGTATATCTCATTTAATCGATACCGACTATTTTTCCGTGTTACTAATATGCTTCAACATGTTTTTTTTTTTTTTTGAGATGGAGTCTCACTCTGTCACCCAGGCTGGAGTGCAGTGGCATGATCTCGGCTCACCGCACCCTCCGCCTCCCAGGTTCAAGCGATTCTCCTGCCTCAGCCTCCTGAGTAGTTGGGACTACAGGTGCACCACCATGCCAGGCTAGTTTTTGTATTTTTAGTAGAGACAGGGTTTCACCATGTTGGCCAGGATGGTCTTGATCTCCTGACCTTGTGATCCACCTGCCTCGGCCTCCCAAAGTGCTGAGATTACAGGTGCGAACCACTGTACCCAGCCACTTCAACATTATTTTATAATTGCATAGTACTACATTTTATGAATATGTTCTAATTTATTCAACTACTTCTGGCACATAGATTGTTTCTAATATTTTCTTAGCATAAGTAATGCTGTGTGAAATATCCTCATACATATGCAATCTATATTCTTTTCTTGGGATATATTTCTAGAACAGGAACTGCTGAGTTAAAGGGTATTTACATTTTAAAAAGCTTTTGATATACATTACAAAATTATCTTCCTCCTATGTTGTACGGTTTATATTCTTGCTAGTAGAGTATGAAGGTGCCATTTTCCAAACCTCCTGCCAACATTGAGAATTTTCATTTTTTCATCTTTGTCAAGTTTATAGATAATAAATTGTATCTTATTGTTTAATTTATACTCCTTTTTTAGGGAAGCTGACTTTTTCATGTCTATATTGGTCATTATATTTCTTCCCTTGTGAACTATTTATTAATATCCAGTTGTTAATTGTAAATGCTATTTATATGTTAAGACTATTAACCCTTTACCATATGTATTTCACTTTTTAATCTCATATTTGTAAGTTAATTTTGATTACAGTTGGGTTATATTTTACTTTTATAAGTCTTACATTTTATGGTTTAAATATTGAACTTTTGTCTTTATAGTTCCTTCTGTTGTGATTGTGATTAAAACATTTTCAGGACAAAAGTGTTTAATCATGATTAAAACAATTTTAAGATTATAAAACCAATCACATGATTCTTTTCAAGTTTGTATGCGATTTTTTTTTTTTTTTTTTTTTTTTTGACATGGAGTCTCATTCTGTCACCCAGGCTGAGTGCAGTGGCACGATCTTGACTCACTGCAACCTCCACCTCCCGGGCTCAAGCAATTCTCCTGTCTCAGCCTCCCGAGTAGCTGAGACTACAGGTATGGACCACCACGCCCAGCTAGTTTTTTATATTTTTGCTAGAGAAGGGGTTTTACCATGTTGGCCAGGCTGGTCTCAAACTCCTGACCTCAGATGATCTGCCCACCTCGGCCTCCCAAAGTACTGGGATTACAGGCAGGAGCCGCTGTGCTGGCTGTACATCATTTTTACATTTAACTCTTTAGTCTACCATGCTTACTTTGTGTATGGCATGAAGTAATGATTGCATCTTTATTTTTCTAATAGTTAATGATTTAACCTGTGATTGAATAGTTCATTCTTTTCCCACTGGGTTTAAAAACCGTATTTAACAAATACAATAAACATTTTACTGTAGCACTTCTATGTGTATTTCTGGGCTTTTGGCTCTGTTCCACTGCTCTACTTCTTTTGGCACCAGTACCAAACTTTAAATTCTCGCTATTTTTAGCCTATTTAGTACCTAATATCTCCCTCAGGGTTCTTTTCTAAAATTTTCTTTACCATTCTCAGTTTTTTATTCTTTAAAAGAAACTTTAGGATTTTTGACCTGTCTGGAAAATTTCTTTGTGATTTTGAGCAAAATTTGATTATATTTATAAATTAATTTGAGGGAGAATTAATATATTTACAATGTTAAGTTTTCCAATAGAGAAAAATTTTCCAATACAGAAAAATGTATCAAACTGTTTTTAATTTTCTCAGTAAAGTTAAATTTTTATATAGGTTATTCACTTTTTTTTATTCCTAGAAATGTTATTTTTGTTGTTGCTATTATCAATAATACCATAACTAAGAAATTTTTTTTTTTTTTTTTTTTTTTTTTTTTTTGAGACAGAGTCTTGCTCTGTCGCCCAGGCTGGAGTGCAGTGGCACGATCTCAACTCACTGCAAGCTCTGCCTCCCAGGCTCACGCCATTCTCCTGCCTCAACCTCCCGAGTAGCTGGGACTACAGGTGCCTGCCACCACACCCAGCTAATTTTTTTGTATTTTTAGTAGAGACGGGGTTTCACCACGTTAGCCAGGATGGTCTTGATCTCCTGACCTCGTGATCCGCCCTCCTTAACCTCCCAAAGTGCTGGGATTACAGGCGTGAGCCACTGCACCTGGCCAAAAATTATTTTCTATTATATTTTCTAAGTTTTTGTGGGTTATATAGAAAATTTCATATATTTCCATATAATTGTTCTGTGGCAAGAACAATTAATTTTGTATACTTATTTTATATATATTTTTGTATATTTATTTGTAACTGTTCACCTTACTTTTTAATTATGTAGAAGCAAATTTTAGTTTGTTCTATTGAGAAAATGAATATTACTCAGTCTGCAGGTTGAATATTTTTGCCTCCATTTTTCTCATAAAATTCTTCTTTCGTTTCTTTTTCTTGCCTGGTTGCAGTGGCTCAAATGTCTAGAACAGTGCTAAATGGATGGTAGTGATAATGAGCATGCTTTTCTTGTTTTTGATTTTAACATTAATACTTCTACTATTTTACCACTAAGTATGATGCCTGTGTTTGGTCTGAGATTTGAATTAACGTGAGTGTCATGTTAAGAATCAGTCTTTTAATTTTGTTTTATTAATTAAAAAATTGATATTGAATTTTATCAAATGACTTTTCAAGATGATTGTGGCAATCCAAAAGTTTTTCTCTGTTGCCCAGTCTGCAGTGCAGTGGTGTGATCATAGTTCACTGCAACTTTGAACCCCTGGCTCAAGTGATCCTCCTGCCTCAGCCTCCCAGGTTGGTAGGACTATAGGCATCTGCCATCACACTGGGCTATTTTTTTTTTAATTGTAGAAATGGGGTCTCACTATGTTGCCCCTGCTGATCTTGAACTCCTGGCTTCAAGTGATCCTGCCACCTTGGCCTCCCAAAGCACTGGGGTTACAGGGGTGAGCCACTATTCCCAGCCTTACTTTTTACATCTTTAGGGTAACCTATATTTACATACAAAGTTAGTCTGTGCTTTATTATGCTTTATCAGTTTTTTTCTTTTTAAGTCAGGGTGTTATGTTAGCTTTCTGTTACTTTTGTCCACTTGAACACTTCATATACCATGGGAATTAATTGTGTTTGAAGTTCAGAGAGAACTTGATTGTGTAAGTAATCTGAACTAAAAGCTTTTTTTGGAAATAATTTCTTATTAACTTTTACATTTTTCCATGGTTACTGATCTGTTGTTTTTTTTGACTTCTTCCTGGGTCAGTTTGCTTCTAATTATTATTTTGGCTGTGTCTCCCAATATTTGATATGTGGTATTCTCATCACTGAAACCTTCTAAGCATTCAT